>NC_056725.1:183775094-183900094 GCF_019279795.1 Protopterus annectens | reverse complement strand
TTTTTTCTGGGTGTTAGGCTGTTTGGGAGTGAAAAGGATGTTTATTTTTTTTTTTAGGGGGGTGGTTAGAAAGAGTTGAGATTTTGTTAGCCAGGTCTCTACTGAAGTGAAGGAATCTTTATTTTTTTCAGATTTTGTAGATTTTTGGCTGAACAGATCAGGGTGGAATCATCTGCATACTGAATTAGGGAGGCATTTTTGGTTATTCAGCAGAGGTCATCAATGAAGATATTAAAGAGACTGAGACCAAGTACTGAACCTTGGGGGACACCAACAGTTATAGGGAATTAGAAGGAGAGGATACTTTGCCATCTAACTGCTTGAAATCTGTTTGACTGGTAAATGTGGAACCACTCCAAAGCTTAGTCATCAAATGCTAGGTTTGAGAGTTTCTGTAAAAGGCTTTAATGTGTCAAAACTTTGGACACATCAAGAAAAATGACTGCTACTATGCTAGTATTGTGTCTGCTTAAAGTGACAGTGTTGATAAAGCCATGTAGAGCTGTGTTGGTGTGTTAAGGCTGAAAACCATTCTGAGATGATGATTAAAAGGTGAATTTTGTGACGTGATATGATATAATTTAGTATCTGAGTCTGTAGGCATTTTTCTAACATTTTAAATAGTGGGGGCAATATTACTATTGATTTGTAGCTAGTGATGTCAGTAGAGTTCTCCCCCTTGTGAAGGGGTAAAATTTAGCATTTTTCCAGAGTAGGATCACATAGGGTTCTTTGATGGAGTAGTTGATTAAGATGGATACTGGATAGGCTAGTGCATTAGCTGCTTGTTTAATATAGTCATAGAGCAACTGTCAGATGCTAGGGAAGTAGTCTTTAATATTAACAGTAATTGTTTAATGAATGATGTAGACACTGGTTTTATGGTGAATGTTGGTGGGAGTTTAACTGGCTGAGTTATGGTGTCTTTGATTGAGGAGCATAAGTTGCTAAGTGAAGTGGAATCGGAGTTTAAGAAATAAGTACTGAATAGATTTGCAATATTTTGTGATTTGTGGAGGTTGTTTTTTGTAGGGGTGGCTTAAGTAGAACAGCCTAGGCTTAAAATCTGATTTACTGAGGATGGGAAACTTTTTGGGTTAGCTCTGGCAGGTGCTTAAGAGTTTGAATAGCATTTTTATCAGATGATATACACTATTTGGCTTGGTTTCTTACTTGTCTATATGTTTGAACAGTTTTTTGTTTTTATTTGAGGACTGCACTTTCCAAGCTTTATCTCTCTTCTTAATTATTTGGTTGGTGTTTTTGAATAACCAGAGTGCTGGGTTGATTTTAACTAATTTGATTCTTAGTGGAGCAAGTTCATTTAAGATCTTTAGGAAGGTATTATTAAGTTCTGATACTATGTTATCTAAGGGAAGGTATTTAAGGTTATTTCAGTTTATTTTCCTTACTTAAAAGATGAGTGTGTCTAAATTAAAAGAGGATAACTTACAAAAAGACTTATTGATTTGTTTGTGAATGGTAGTTTGCTTTCTGACAGTGAATGTAATGATATGATCACTTAGACAGTTTGACAGGATGCCAAAGCTGACAAATTTGTCAGGGGTAGAGATGAGGATCTAGTCCAGAGTTGTCCCCTTGCTACTTTTATTGTAATAGGTGGATTTGGTGATCAGTTGGGTCATATTAAAAAGATTTATAGCATCTGAGGGGCTACTTGAGGTGACTGTGAGTGGACTGATGATGTTATGACCAAGAATGATTTTTTCTCTTGTCTGATATTTGAAGGGGCCCAGATTAGAAATTCCTCTGTTTTATTGACATTGTTTCATGGGGATTGTATATACCTATGATAATTAAGAACTTATGTTGGTTTAGTCTGAAAAAGGTGACAGGACTTTGGCATTGTTGAATTGGGGGGAGTTGTTAGGATGGATAGTTACCTAGAGAGTACTGTTATAAGCAACGGCCACTTCCTGCCTTGTGTTTCTATCAGCTCTTATGTCATGTGTAAGGGGTAAGAGTTTGTTATCTTTCATTTCAGAGATTAACCATGCTTTTGTGAGAACAACTATATCAGGGAAATGTAAAGTTAGTCAAGCAGAAAATTAATGTTTTTTTACAGATAGTTCTCATGTTAATGTGGCAGATATGGAAGGTAGAGCATTTGTGTGGTTGAGAAGATGCATTTTTAAGCTTGGGGGGCAGTTTGTTGTTGTATGGTGTGATTTGTAGGACCAGAATTAGGGTGTATATTACCACTCAATTTTATTTGTGGAGGAGAAAGGTGGTAGGGATAAGGCAATTTATATCGGTATTGTTTTTTTTTTTTTTACTTTTGGCTTAATTTCAAATGTATTTGATTATGGAGGTGTGGAATAAATTTGTACAGGTGAATATAAGTTAATAAGGAGATGGAGAAGAAAGGAGTAACTGCTATGTTGCTATGTGTGTACTGATTATGGATTCTGTTTATTGGGAGAGAATGAGTTGTGGTGGAGTGATGTTTATGTGTTGTGCACAGGTGGGGATGAAAGGCGGTGTGATGAGCTAGAATCAGGAGTGAGAGGTAAGAGGGTTAACAGAGATAAAAAAAAAACATTAAACTCAAATACTTATAGGCAAAATGAAGCACAACTTAAAACATCCAATAAAACGTCTTCATTTGAAATGTTTTATAAGTGGATATCCGAATAAAAGTGTGTTATTATGGTCTGAAGACGCCACGTTGATGTGGTGAAAGCGCTTACCTAAATAAACTATGACTTGGTTCATTTTTTATATGCTCGATGTGCTTCATTTTGCCTATAAGTATTTGAGTTTACTGTTTGGTCTATTACCACGGCAATGCGTTAACCTCGTGGACTACTCTTCTTTTGCAGTTGGATTAAAAAAAATGTCTGGGGTCTGGAAAAAATAAGCATTAGCAGAGGTGATAAGTGACAGTGAGAGATTTGGGTTAGAAGTAAAGTTCATTTATAAAGGGATGAATTATAGAGTTGTAGTTAAGTGATTGATGGAGTTATTTAGATTGTGAGGGATGCAAATTATTTAGATTGTGACTAGAGGGCGGGAAGAAAATGTGTGGATTGTTTTAGAGTGCAGATTTGAGTATGGAACTGGTAGGAGGAGGTTGAGAAAGATGATCAGAAGAGAAAGTAGTAAGTCTGAATGCAACATGGATAATGCTAAAAGGATTAAAGTGTGTAGTACATGAGAACAGTGACAGCGAGTGACGAGAGTGAGTAAGGAGGCAGTAGTAGCACGTTATTGCTATGTACCCCAGAATGTGTAACAGCAGAAGCGTGGAATGGAAAGATAGACAGTGAAAGAGGATGAGTCAGAAGTAAAAGTGAACAGAAAAAGGGGGGATTTAATGTTACATGATTATGACTTGAGAAGGTAAGTAGATAGCAATGGGGTTTGAGAAATTCAGGAGAATTAGGTAAAGTTAATGGTGTGCCACATTCCAGCAAGCAGATAAGCTGCCCATACATGTTACTTATCTTCTCTACAGCTATTTCAATGCAAGTACATGAATGAAAAAATTATTTAAGATGTTGCCCAACTTACATTGTAATAATGATGCCACTCTTCTTCCTTCTTTTCTGGGAGGGGCTTCTGTCGTGAGAAGAAAGAGTGGTGGGCTTCTTGCTGTTTGTTGAGTTAGTTCAGACACTGTATAACTGTGGGAGTCAGTGAGGAAGAGTAAACTGATGAAAGGGTTTCTCAGTTAGCTGGAGGAATAGGCACTCTGGAGAGGAAGTAAAATATGGAGAAATAATAACTGGCAAGTCATAAACCGGAAGACATCTGACAGGAAGGGAGTGGTGCATCAATATATTGAAATTGTTAATATTCTGCAGCTAAACGATAGTGCTTTCACTGGTTCGATTCTTGGCTGGGGTGCCTTCTGTGTAAAGTTTGCATGTCCTACCTGCATTTGTGTGGGTTTCCTCCGGGTGCTCTGGTTTCCTCCCACATTCCAAAGATATGCAGTAGGTGGATTGGACACTCTGAACTGGCCCTTGGTGTGAGTGTGTGCGTGCAAGTGTGTGGTGGACCCCTCTGTGGAGGGTTGGTCCCTGGGCTAGCAAGCTGATCCCATAAAACCCGTACCTGTTAAGTACGGAAACAAAGAGTGCTGAAGGGCACTCATTGCCTGATGTGCTGAAGAACATGGGAGTGAATCCAGAATCCAGGAAATGATAATGCACACTAGCTGACTGAATGTTAAATTGCACCAGTGTCAGGCAGTAACATGATATCACAACTTATAAGAGATGCCATAAGTGAGGATTTAAAAAGCTTTTTGTCTGGGATAAGGTATATACTAAAAGGCTTTTAATTCCATAATTTCCCACATGTAACAGGAAACCTGAAGCCTCCATCCTTTTTGCTGACTTTATCTTTGGATACTGTGAGACAGAGAGAGGCTGTCAGATCTTTGTTAGATGGTCTCCAAAAATAGTTTTGAGTTAATAAAGACAATTGCAAGAATATAATAACCCCTTCCTTGCTTAATGCTATAGAGATGGACATTAGGATCAAATGAATATCCCAGGTTAGAGAAGGCTGGTCTTCAAAAGACAGTTTAACAAATAAAAACAGTTGCTGGAATATAACACTTTATACATAAAGCACAGATGAGTGACAGAAAGGCGATGAGTGAATTCAAGCCCCAGCAGGTTATGTAGATATAAAAGGCAATGTGTTTGATTATAGTTGTGGTGTCCTGAATCAAATCCAAAACATTTCTTATATGTCTGCTCAAGCTTATGAAATAACAGAACAGAAATACAAGTGAACAAGTGAGAGCAGTGCACAAAAGATGGAAGTAGGCAGGCAGTTATAGTGGTTAGACAAATCAACATCTGCGCACTCTTGTTACTAATAACCTTAGGAGCACTGTGTCTCAGGAAGAGGAGACTTCTTTGAGGTAATACAGTTTTGATCTTTAAATACAAAACCCTGGAATTGCACATTAGTAATCATGCATTAAAGTGCCAGTCACTAGTGTGCCACATTATTATGCTTTATATCTGCACTTGGGCTTAACCAAATGTCTAGCAGGAGCCTATGCTCTTTTGAATCTTTCCTTGGAGCAAGAACAACTTTCAGATTTCTCGTTGTTTACCAGCCATGCAGTGGCCTGAGGATATTTCTGCAAAAGTTCATTGATTTCTTTGTCAACACAATGTTGAAATGCTCACACTGGTTAATTGTGGATGATTTCACTATCTGGGCAAATGGAAGTCAGTGATTTTGGCTAGAGGTTTCCTCTTGATTATGAGTCATATAGCATTTGTTAGGTGATTACTGTTACTAATCATAAAAAAATACATTCACTTGTCTTAGTGTCCCTTTTGGATTGGTTACTCCTGAACTGATTGTAGAAACGTTCTCATGCTTTGAGTACCATTTGGTTTATTTGACTATCATATTCCTAAATTCAGTTGTCCCTGTCTTGAGCTGGTCGAATAAAAGGATTTGAAAAATATAACTGGTGAGGATCTTCTACCTCTGTTTGATGAGCCTCTTGATTGTCAAAATGTTAAATATAATGATTCAGTTTCTGCCTATATTCAGACTACTGTGAATGGCCTTGACCCTTTAGTTCCAAAGCACATGTCCCTAATCCTGTTGGACATAGGAGAGCAATGGTATGGTTATGAACCTCATTCCTTTAGGTGTACTAGGCACAGCTTAGTATATCATTCTCACAAGCAAAGATTTCATAAGCATTATGTACTTCCCAAACAGAAATCTCTTCTGCCAATGACCTCACTCTCAATGACATTGATCTTGATTGCTAGTACTTAACTTAGGCCGACTACTATGCGGTCATGGAGCTAATCTCAGTTTTGCACTTCATGACTTACATGATCGACAAATACGTCCAGCTATTCTCCAGGTTGTCAGGTCTGTTTTCAAGACAGGTGTTTTTCTAAGTAATTTAAATGAGGATATTATATCATGCATTTCTAACCAGTCTTTTATTGGATAGGATACTGAGATGGCTGTTCTAGTTCAGACTGGATTCTAGTTCATCTGTCAAAACCTCCTCAGTCTGTTTCAGTCTGGCTTCAAGAAAAGATATTGAATTGAGATGGGTCTCATAACAGTTATTATTGACACACTGATGGTAAAGGATCAACAATATTACTCAATACCATTCTGACTTTAGCTTTCTGGTGTATTTAAAACTGCGGAACTCATAATTCTGAAGGCATACCTGAGACGCTATATGGCTTGTCTTCAACAGGTTTTGACTAGTTCACCCTTCAGTGTACATGTTCAAGTTTGACTCTTAGATTAGATTCTTTATGTTCAGACCTTCTCCTGTATGTGGGTACCTCAGGGCTCCATACTTGGTCTGCAGATGTGCACATACATCCACTTTATGATATTATTAAAGGACACCTGCTGTTTCTAAGCAGTATTTTGATTAAATGGAATTTATCAATTATTTTTCATCAATTCTATTGTTTTGTCAGAATCATTCTATTGAAAGAGGTATAATCACAGAATTTTGGAGTAAGGAGAATTACAGCCATTGTTAAGCAGTCTTAGAGTTAATATATATAGAGATGCAAGGGTATAGGTGTGTGTGTGTGTGTGTGTGTGTGTGTGTGTGTGTGTGTGTGTGTGTGTGTGTGTGTGTGTGTGTGTGTGTGTGTGTGTGTGCCCTTGTCCATATGGTAGTAGTCGGCAATGTCCTGGTTGTGACAGTGGTGGTATGTCAGCCAACAGTGGCCCCTCTGTAATGAGGAGGGCAATGGCATGCAACTTTATCGGGGGGTCTACTTTAGGACCTCAAAAGTTTAATAGCTCAAATGCATATGGATTGAACCATATGCATCGAACTATTAAACAATCGAAGTCCAAAAAAAAAATACACAAAAAAAAAATTTAAATTAGTGTAGGCAGGGGGGCAAGCTATGCCCCCCACACCCCCCTGCTACTTAAATATACCAACTCCGAGATCGCACTACATTTAAATAAATGGAAATCTCCACCTACGGAGATTTCCGTTTACATTTCTGATGTTTTGCGCTTTCGGTGTACTGGTGTCGAGAATATCGTATTCGATATTCTCGGACTTCGAGCACATCAAGTAGACCCCTTTATGGGCACTAGCTCTGAAAGATGACAATGAACCTATTTCTGAATAACTTTTGAAATATATCCAGTGGTCTTATTCTGTTTAGTAGGTGATCAACATTTTTGTAACACTTCCTGGATCAGATTTTCTTCAAACCTGGAACAGAATTGCATCTTTTTGATTGCTTAATTTATATAAAGACTGAAGTATCTATAAGAGCTCATAGACTGTTCAAAACTATTTTTATTGGTTCATTGTACATTTAAAATGTTATTGCAGTTCAAAGCTTTTCAATGTCTCATTATAATTCAGTGATGTCAATTTCACTTGAATGCTTTAGGCTAAGCGTTTTGGAACAAAGGTCTTTTTGGTATATTTAACCATCGTAAATGTGCTGTAGTGGTCATTTCCTCCCATCCCATTAGAATGAGTTGATTATCAAACCCTAATCTATTGTTTCATTTTCAAAATTAAATTTGCCTTGTGTATGTTCACATGTGGGTATTCATTCATGCTTATTCCTCTCTACTTAGGTTAGTAAGACAAAACCAGTAATCGAATACAAGTCTCCATTTTGTGTACTTTCATTTTAGTACATGAGTAATGTGGAATGCATTTATAAGTATCTTACAAGAATTTACATGTTATATCAACTGCCACTGCAGGTTAATAAAATTATGTTTCATTGTAACCAATATAACTAGCCTTAGCTGACATACATAGGAATACATTTAACTTGCTCTACTATTATACATAATTTAACATTCACATATGTTCCCCAACATTTAGCTGGATTATAAACTGCTGTTGCACACTACATTAATTCCTAATATAAGTTTGCTCAACACAGATCTGCATTTTGTTTATGAGTAATAGTAAACACATGGTTGCAGGCATAGGATATTGTTGAGTCAGTTTTAGAGAACTTTAAAGTCTAGCAAGCCACCTGGACATGGAAGTGTCAGTTTGCTGTGATTAACAGTGACATAAGGATGTTTATTTTGCTGTATTGCTGAAATTAATCAGAGACCAGGTGAAACTACAAGCAGTGAATGGGCCAACGATGGATGTTTTTATCTGCTAAGGAGTGCACACACTTTATCTGGAATTTGTGTGTTTCTGTATGTGTGTGTGTGTGTGTGTGTGTGTGTGTGTGTGTGTATGTGTGTTTGTGCGTGTGTGTGCACATGTGTGTGTGTGTGTGTGTGTGTGTGTGTGTGTGTGTATGTGTGTGTGTGTGTGTGTGTGTGTGTGTGTGTGTGTGTGTGTGTGTGTGTGTGTATGCGTGCGTGTGTGTGTGGGTATGTGTGTGTGTATTGGGGGTGTGCGATGTAAGTATGATCACAGATCCTAGGCCTGCACTTCAGTTCACTTGTCATGTATGGGCCATCTGCCATGAGCTCTTTCTGGATAGTGAGTAGCTATTATCAAGGGATCTCTCTTCCCTCTCAGTGTCACCTAGAATGCTGGAAGAGTTGGATAACATAGTATAAAAGATAGATGGAAAAATAAAGATGGGAGAAGTGAAGAGAATGCAAGGAGATAACTATAGTGAGATGGATAGTGAGGGAATAAAGAGGAGGGTTGAAAATAGAGAAAATGCAGACAACAGGACTGCATTAGGCTGACTGACAGAAAAATGTGGGAAAGAGAGAGGCACACAACAAGATGACTGGGCAACATGTCACAGGAGTACAGGCAAGTGAGATGAGACATTGTCATGTAAATGGAAAAGTGGGAATGGCACCCATAAAAAAGGTGACAAGGAGAAGGAAGCTGAGGTGGAAGGACAGGAACAAACAGCAGTGAAAGGACACTAACTGAAGAAAGAACCAGAGATGGCCACTCAGGAGCTAAAGCCATATAGAGACCAGGAGAGAAGTGGGCAGGGAGGAGGGGTACTCAAGATGGGGGAAGGAGAAATAGCAAAAGGGACATAATGAAACTCAAATACAATATGCTGTTTTGGCCTTCCCTCACTTGGAACTGAACATCACTGCATTATTGTCAATCATGCAGACTGACTGCCCTTATAAGAATGGTCAGACATCTTCTACTTAGTCTTCTATATGAGATGTAAACAAGATGGCCACACCTGCAGATACAGCTAAACTGTTTGTGAACCGCAAGTCACCTCCCAGAAAAATAACAAATCTATACCACAAAGCTCTTCAGGCTTGTTAATAACAAATGACCATGTAATCTCAGAGTTAGGCCATAAACTAAGGGATGTACTCCTTAACAGCATAAACAACTATCACACTGCTCAAATATTAGGATTAAAATGATGAATCCACCTTATAGGCTTTGCCTCTTGTACCTGGCATACAAATGCTACTATCACCTGCCATTTGCAATTCTCCTTTCCCTTCATTCTTTGTCTTATACCACCTATCTGGCCAAATTTACATCCATTTGAAATAAAATTAGTTTCTTGTATTTATTGCTTATGCTTCTCACCAAACAGAAAATTATCATTGCTGCTATAACTGTTGAATGTGTGTTTCATTAATGATTTCTGTTTGACATTACTTTATTCTTATGCAGTTACATTATGCATTGCAACGTCTGTCTAACTATCTGTCTATCTGTCTATCTGTATGCATTTGCTCTATACTGTCCTATGTGTTTGTTAAATATTTGTTTCTTATTGCAATTCAGGCAACTATGTGCATGTTAATGTAGTTACACTCATTGTAATTAGTTTAGAATTTAAAATCTTGTAATTATAATAAGTGGATAAAATGTGTCCATAAGGGTCAGTTTACTACCCCAGCCACCAATCGTAGCAAACAAATCAGTCAACCAACCAACCAACTAACAGATACTTATGAATAAATAAATACATCTTTTCCTGATAAACAAATGTTATGTGATTCATAAGTGGACTTGCTGGACAGGCAGACTGGTAACCTTTCAGTGCAGTGCCTAAACTTACAGATTTGTAAACTATACACCATGATCTCCCCCATAAGCTGCACTATTTCTGTTTTTTTAGTTTTAAGCTGAGATGAGACAGTGGAGTAATAGAATGGAGTGGTCCTGTAAGTACTCATCTTATATCCAGTACCACACCCCTTTTTATGGAAGAAGAACCACAGAAAACTACAAACTACTTACAAGTAGTTACAGCTGCAGCATTTTACAGTATTAAAGAAAACTACTATTTGTGATGACAATATGGATTAAGACTATCATTTCATACAATCTCCTCACATAATTGCTTTTTGTCACTATTGTATAATATAAATATATTGTGTTTAGCTGGAATTTACTCCTGTCAGGATTATTTGGTTACTTCAGCATTTCTCTTATAACCAAAGCCCACCAGACATGAGTAAACAATAGCATAACCTCACCCTCAGACATAGTATATTATTTAATTAATACAGGAGAGGAGTACTCATCCATATTATAAGTACATTCCTTCTCTGCCTCCTACCCTGTTAATGGTTACATTTTATTTAAGATATGCCTGCCTGTTGCCCATAGGATACCACTTCTTTAATGTGATGGTCTGTCTGTTTTTTATCACCTGTCTGCACAATATAACCAGAGAGCCATTACATTTCAGCAGAGTTTGGGTAACAGATTTCTAAAATTGCCATTTTCTGTGGGAATCAGTTGGTGGTAACATAGACTACCACTGACATAAGTGATACATACTTATGTATTCGGGTCTAGGATGCTTTATGTATTTATTCGATTAGTTCTTGGACTGACTACCTTTCAGTATTACTCAGACTTTCTGCCAAAGACTCACCTATATCAGTGGTCAAAGCAAATACTTCTTATTCTAGCTATCGTTAAAAAAAAAAATCAAAAAAAAAACTGATTTTCATTTTCAACAGATAAACCCACAAGGATGATATAACACTTTTCAAGGCCAAGGATGACTTCTGAGCAGCTACATGCATTCAAATGAATTCTAAGGTCACACAGTAGGAACCCAGAGGCTGAATGAATTAAATATATTATATATTAAATATACAAACACTAGTAATACAATGGTACACTTATTAACAATATAAAAAATCTCAGTCATGACATTTCCTGAAGAAGACAAAATTACACTTGACGGTTATGTGAGGCTTTACCTTTGACATCCCTTCTCTCTTTTTGTAAGAAACCTCAGGGACACTGTACCCAGATTTAAAGACTTTCAGAATTTGATCTTTTTTGTTATTAGCATACAAAAGCATTAGTTGCAATTATGTCTAACAGCACTTATCAAAGACATCTCAGTAATTTTAGATGTGTATAAATCAGTTCTCTTCACTCTGGCAAAAGTGTTCGCACAGAAGAAAACAGCTAGAAAAATAGATAAGAGCATTTTATGGGCCTAGTGAAATCCTTTCAAGGCTTATGTCATTTGAAGAGAACAGTTTAATGTATATAGAAAGTATCAGCTACACACAAAAAAAAAAAAATATTTGAACGACAGCAAGCATCCAATCATGGTCCCTCAGTGCAGCTTTGGAGTTAGTGTAATTGTTGATATTAGAAAGTACGGTGTCAGTGTTAAGCATCTTCTTTGTTTTGTGCAGAGGATGGAGGGGGGAGGCATGCTTCTTTCTGAAATTCACTTCCTGAATTTCACTTTTTACAGTGAACAGGCGTAGCATCAATAAAGTCTGGACATCACTTAGTTGGTAGTAAGCGCATCAGAGGAATTTCATTACAGACTCATAAATATCAGCCATTGATTTTTTTTGGCCATATTCATCTGCACATGAATAATAGTAAAGGTTAAAAACAGACAAGTAATCCGAAGATGAAATCTGTACCCAGAGTCAGACTTATTGTGGCATCAATACTACTAGGATTCCTGTAGTGTTAGTAAGACATCTACTTAAGCAATTATGGACTGAAACACTGATGTTGAATATTTACAACATTTTGAATATATAATCTTAAAACGGTGATGTCTTAGTTTGCCATGAGCAATGTCAAGGGAGTGCTATTTCTTTAATATGTTTTTGCTGAGTCTATGTTAATATTCTTTTTAAAAGTTTAGCTACTGATTAATAAATCATAGTTGATCTGATAAGTAGTTCTGCAAATCAGAGAGTAGTTTGAGTTAGGCTGGGAGGTTGTATGTGCTCAATTTTATTTTTTTTTCTTAAGGATTGCTTAGATATACAGTCCAATAATAGTTCATTTAGGTAGATTAAATTCTTTTTCTAGTATCTATTTGCACAGAGTATCTTGCTATGCTTGATTAAATGTATATCAATTGTGAATAAATCGGGACCTGAATAGTAATTTATACACAGCCTGTTTCTCATAGGTTCATAGGTAGGTACTAGGCTATTGGCCCTAGGGTCTATATAAGCCTAGCCAAAAAGGTACCCTGGTTTTCGCCACCCAAGAAAATTACTTTCCTGTGCCCCTGTCAAGCAGAGCCACAGAAGTGATCCCCGGGGTGAATTCCTATTTTTCTTGAAGAGTGCTAATGAGGAGCACTGTTTGACATAGAGAGGTAGTCTGTTCCAGAGAATGGGAAGTCTCTCGGACAGGAATCTATCCCTCCAGCATGTTCTGTTTATTGTGGTGACACGGTTTAGGTCCCTACAGTGTGTAGCTCAGAGGGATTGGGATTTCTTTAAGTGGAGCATGTCCAACAGGTCTGGGTTTGACATAGCTTTGTATGTTAGGCAGAGATTGCCTCTGAGTAGGAGATATGCAATGGAGTAAAGCTGGAGTTTTTTGAGACGGTCTGCGTAGGGCATCTGTTTGAGGCCAGTAATTCTCTTTGTGAGGTATTTCTGTGGCTTCTCCAGTTGTAGATGTCTTGTGAGGTACATGCCAAAAGGGGCACTGTACTCTATAATGGGTCTAATGAGTGATGAGTAGAGGGGAACAATGACCTCTTTTTTTCTGGATGAGAAACCTTTTGTGATGACGTGTGCCATGTAGAAGGATTTCCTGACCACTGTGGTGATGTGATTATCAAAGGAGAGACTACTGTCCACCTGTGTCCAAAAGTCTCTTATCACACTATTGGTGTTAAGTAGACTACCACCTATGTGGTAGTTCATAGGTACAGAGTTTTTACCAAAGGGGATGACAATGCACTTTTTGGCATTGAGCTTTAGGCCATGGCTTTGACACCAGGCATCTGTCTCAGTGAGGCCCTTTTGTAGGATGTCCACATTGTTAGGAGTTTCGATTATGGCTCCCAGTCTGCAGTCATCTGCAAACTTCATTAGCCAAAGACCTTCTGTGTTAGCCTGTACATCAGAGAAGTAGATACCAAACAGGAGAGGACCCAGGACTGAAACCTGTGGTACTCCACTTGTCATTGGTCTGAAGTTGGATTTGGAGTCTGCTACTTTTACAGTGTGGATTCTGTCCATGAGCCAGTTGGCAACCCATCTTGTGACATAGGGATTTACACCTAGTTTAGTGAGTTTATCTATAATTCCACAGTGGGGTGTGGTATCAAAAGCCTTGGCGAGATCTAGATAGTCTGTGTGCACCACCTTACCCTCATCTATGGCTTTGGTGACTACTTCAAATAAGTCTATCAGGTTTAGGAGACACGATCTGCCTTTTACAAACCTGAACTGGGTGGGATACAGAGTTTGGAGATTACCAATATCTTTGTTTATGGGTTCCATGATGATACGTTCCATGGCCTTGCAGACCAGGCTCGTCAGGCTAATGGGGCAGTAGCAACACAATAATTTTTGCTTATTTTTTCTTCATTCTTCTGGTCATCCATCTATCTATCAATCCATAACCCCTTTTCCCCATTTTTACACATGGGGTCAGGTTGTGCATCAACAGTGACTATCATCTAAAGCCAATGTTCACATTGCCAGGTTGCTAACCCTGCTACAGTTGTTCTACTGTGCTACAAGATGCACATGTACTCTCACCTATAGCCAGTTTAAAATGTCCAATCTACCTGATGCATGCCTTTAGAATGTTGGAAGAAACACAGCAGTCTGAGAAAAGCCATACAGGCAAAGGGAGGAAATGCAGAATCTATGCAGAATCTGAGAACTGAACTAGAGAACCTGTTACTGTGTGGTGACATCTTCTGGTCATCTATACCAGCTGTTAATAGTATGAAAACAAGAACATATTTGTAGAGTTCTAGAATCTGAGGAGTGGCTATACTTTTGGTAGGAGGAAACCCTTTGCATCTTTTATAAAAAGCCAGCACAAACTGATTATTTTAAGGGACTCATATTACTACTTAGCAATGCTTTTCCTAAACAGAGGTGGATAAATGTAGTATAACAGAATGTTTACAAATAATTTGGATACAATCTGTGAGTGTGTAGTTAGGATGAACTACAGTGGCTAGCCACCTGGTAGTTTAATGTTTGGCTGTAGATGATTGTCACTGTTGAAGTGACACCCTGACCCCATGTGCAAAAATGGGAAAAGAGGTAGAGGATGGATGGATCATAATTAAAAAATAATAAATCCTTATGTAGATTACTGAGTGCTAAATAAGATGGAAGTTATTATTATGCTGAAATTTGATCACTATATTCATCCAGTTATCTTATGTGATATTTATACTCTGCTCCATGGTGGCATGCGCAAATTCTCTGCCAATGTGGCAGCAAGTTTCCTGATCATATTGTTAAGGGTCTATATCAGATAATCGAAGTTTCAGAACTTTGAACACCATATGGTTGACCCCATATGATCAAAGTACTGAAACCTCGAATATCTGATAAAAAAAAGAAAAAAGAAAAAAAAACAAAAGTCACTGCTTTAAGAAGGGGGGAAAGCCCCCTGCACCCCCACACCCCCGCTACTTAAATATACCAACTCTGAGATCTCACTTTAATGGAGTATGGTGCAGAAAGGAAAGCTTTCCCTTTGCTACGGTGTAGCTTGATCTCGGAGTTGGTATACTTAAGTAGTGGGGGGTGTGGGGGTGCAGGGGGGTTTGACCCCCTGCTTAAACCTATTTACTTTTCTGTTCTTTTGTTTTTTTTTTTTTTTAATTTTTGATGTTCTGCAACTTCGATCACTAGTGTTTGATGCCTAGTGATTCGAAGTTGTAAAACTTCGACAATTTAATATAGAGCCATTGTTACACTGCTACATGATCAGGAGGGTGCCAGGAAAAAATGCAAGTCACTTGTTATCAGAACTTAAAAGTGCATCACAAATGTGAGTGATATTATATGTATACTTAAAACAAGACTGCAGTATCTCTAAGCATTTGCATTACTCTGAGACATGGAGATTTCAGATATAGTTGTGTAAGAAGCAGAGTACGGGGTTCATGGGATGTTTGCTTCACTCCTAAAATGCCTTAATGTGTTACAGTGTGCTTTGAGTTTCAGTGCTTTGGTGGCAAGTTACAGTGTGGTGACCCCATTTTTAAATGTTGGTCACAAGTGGATTGCATTTCCATCATAGAGACAATTAAACAAAAGAATGAGCAGGATACACAGCCAAACCAATTAGGAAAAAATTACAAGAAAATCTTAGCCAAGCTAGTGTTTTTACTGTATGAGTCCTTAAAACCTGTTATACAAGAGGAGAATGGGATATATGCAAATGACCGCTTAAAGACATCAGGTGTTTCAGCTATATGGCATTTCTGAATACGCATGACCTTTTTCTTTTTAAGTCTCTTAATGGACAAATTCAGGCCACTAAAGCCAAATCCCACTAGCTGGAATTATTACAGAATAGGTTATAGTACCGTAATGGAAATATGTTGCTTCTTAATTTAATTTTTCTAATTACAGAGAATGCATGCATTCATTTGTTTTACTTTTTTACTGGGATTGTTTAGCATGGAAGTTGTGTTTTAGTTAAATCATGGAAAGAAAACCTTCAGTATAAAACCAAACATAAAGTTTAAAGAAATGACACCTTCAACAACAAAACTGACAGGTAATATAACACATAATTATGTGTAAAACAAAAAAAATGATACAGCTGTGAAGTATAGTTATGACAGAATTATTTAACAAGATTGAGTCTATCAGATATAAACATCCTTATAAAAAGATTGTACATATTTTTCACCAACACATCAACAGATGTTCCCAGACAAATTTCTTCCCAATCACTAGACCCAAATATTATAGACCCCATTACTTTAGAAGATTATTTAGCAGTCAGTATTTACTGGATAACTTAAGAGCCCAGGATTAAAGACAATACATTAAAACTGAATGCCAATTTTCTACATATATACAACTATAGTCATTTCTTCAAGACCAGAACTATGAATCAGAATGTCCACATATTAAATGGCACAAGCTGAAACTGTCTCTCAGGGGTAGACTGATTGGTATGACTTCTTTTCTAAAAAAAAAAAAAATAAAAAAAATAAATAAAACAGAACATAGTAAAATACTAATCCAAGCTCAGAAAAAATAATAATTTAAAATAAAACTGACAAACAGGCTGACCTGGTTTTGTTAATATGCATGGTGAAAGACAGTCTCAAACTGTATCCAGATAGTCAATTTGTAAATTTTATGTAAAATACAAAATAATCTTAGCTTACCATATTCTGAGACTTTGTTATGCATGGATTCCAATATGTTGGATATATGAGGCAAGTGGCAAAATGTGCCTCTTTCTTATCTGGTCAAAATCATTGATTTAAGTAAGTTGTTGAAGTTTTTCAACTACATTGTTAAAGTATATGCTGTGTTGGGTAAAGACAAATATATCACTGATGGAGTTATTCAAACATGTCAAATAGGTTTATGATGATGACTCTTTGGAAAAAGATGGGATGGTAATTGATATCTGGCACATAAAGAAAGAAAACAATAATAAAGAGTGACTTAAAACTGCACCACAACATTGTATTAACATAACTGGACAAAAGTGACTTGAAAGCTTATTGCAGAACTTAAGCAAAATATAGTGATTAAACAATTCAGCACAAACTTTAACATTATCAGCAAAAGTTTTAAACAGCTGTTTTCTTCTTGTAAGCCACTGTTTTTTTTTGTTATAATAAAAACTTTTGTTGTCTACTGGATCACGATAAAATAGTATTTGCTCCTCTGTTTATGAGGAGCCAGGCCCTTCCAGCCCTAGTCAGAGTTTCCACGACCCATGAGTTCCCTGACTTGAGGGCTAATCAGCTCTTTTGTTTCCCCAAAAGAAGAGAGTCAGTCAGTAGGGACTAGGTCAGTCTTCCAAACCAAGAGAGTTCCCCCTAACAGCCCCTGGAGCTTTTAACTGCCTCAGGAGCTCTCTTGAGCTCCAGTGTAGCTGCCTATGACTGGAAGCATGAGTGCCATCAAATGAGTATGTCTTACTAGACTTTGGGCTACATAGCGATGGACAGCATGGACTTAATAGCCTCATTCACAACAGGTATAGCTCCCTGTGCTCCCTCTGTGCATTGATTCAGCACTGACTCTCTCTATTCTGGATGACTGAGCCATCAGTAGACATTTACTGTCATCATCCCTGGCACATTCTTTCCGGTATCCATGCAACTAAATGATCATGGGTCATCCAGTTTTCTGTCAGGGCTTACTCTGTCTGTGTGGGAGTGGAATTTTGTGATAAAAAAGTTTAGTTTTATACTAAGTTTTAAGCTGCATTTTACCTTTGTTTTTCTTTTTGTTGTTTTTTTTCATTAAAGTTTGCTATTCTGGTGTCACTACTACCACTGAGGCAGTATTTTCAATTCTATTTTAAGCATTTTAGCAAATATTGCCATATAGCCAAGATAGCTTTCAGAAAAGAATAGTCACGACATAGCACTAGTGCTGAAGTCTTTAAATTAATTACTAAACAAAATAGAATAAACCACCATGCTCTAACGGACATCAAGCTTTCTTTTTCTCTGTCTGCCATTGATAAACAGTAAATGTGTTTAGATATCTAAATCTAAATGTTATTGGCTTTCACAATAAGTATCCTATCAAACCTGAATACTGTTCAAGCTTAAACCAAATTATGAATAATGGCAAAACAGTGGGTTTTATTAATGTAGTAAACTAATAAAAGGTTGATCATTCTTTTACTTAACTTCATAATATTTAAGAAAATTGTCTCATCTATATGAGATCCATTATTCCAAGAAATCCAGAATGAAGACAAGTTTGCTTCTTTTGAAATAGTACTAATATATCTTTTATGACATTTAGCCCCATTGATTGGTTATTTGACTCCAGCCTAAGGGAATGATAGGCTGTAACACCCTTCTTTCACACAGATTCCTATGATTGGGTCTATGCATATACAGAATGGTTCTTAAGCAACTTCAGGTTTATTTACACTCTTTCGGCACTTTTAGGATCTATGCACGTTTACTGGCTGGTTCTGCAGAATTCTGACTCAATTACTACATTTTTTTGATTTTTTTTAATCAGATAAGGTACTTTCATTTTAATTTTACTGATTGAGTAGTGCTCCTTTTGGTTTTAATACCTTACACTTGTAAGCAGACATACTCATTTCTACATACATCAGTTTAAAAGATGGTTGATGTTTCTTAGTAACATTAGTTAGCTTATATTCTTATAGCTTTTAAGTTTCATGTGTACACATGGGGTCTACCCATTAAGATTGTAATTATAATACCACACCTGCTTAGATGTTTACTGTGAAGACTGAACTTTTTCTGGTTTTATCAACTGTCATGACTCATTTACTAGAATGTAGGTGTCTAGGTATTTATTCTTCATTGTTTTATCTTTTCTTGTTAGGCAGGTGAATCACTTATGTTGTTGTAGCAGTTTGTTATTAATTGGTTTTCATGGTATGCATTTAGTAATTGTTACATTTCACTGCAATATTGTGCTATACTTAAGAATTTTGAACGTTAGAAACATCTAACAATTCTAAATGCAACAGATAGGAGCCCACAGCTTTTATAATTTTTCTTTTTTGTAGAGAGCTAAATAAAGCAAGCATACACAAGACATTAAATGTTCATGCAGTCAGTTTATCATGCAATCTTGGCAATCGATTGATCTGATTTTTTTTTTTTGTAGAACTATATTTAATGGGTTTGGACTTGTATATTTTACCATGACTAAGCACATATCTACTGTTAGATGACTAGTAGATAAGTAGTTTTTATATACACTTAAGACATACTTGAAATTATAGTTTGTTTTATTTATTTTTTTAGTATAGAATGGCAGATTATGTACTGTCCAGTTTGCTGTCAGAGTTTTTATAGCTGATTGGACAGCTTGGTATGATGTCATAATTGGAATCAGTTTTTGATTTGTGGTTTGGATTTTAGATAGTGAGTGTTAACTTGTGTATTTTTAAAGTCTGATGAAGCACTGAGGACAGCACAAAAGCGCTTACTAAGTTATAATAAAAGCGTTTTGGTTTTCTTTAATTAGCTGTGTTTGTTGTTATCCAGTTTTTATTCTGGTTCATATCTTTTATGAAGTAATCAATTCCCTGTTACAACAATTTGCCATAATCCATAACTTAATGATAATAGGAAGGCTGTTCAAAGTGTCTAGCCATAAACAAAATTTAAATAAGTCAATATTATTCTCTCTAAGTAATGTGTTCACCCATCCATCCTAAATCGACATTACTGTTTTTGTGTCATTGTCAAGGAGAGTTAGTCAAAATAAATATCTGTCCTAATTTTTTCCACAGCAGTTCAATCTTCCAATATATTTCCACTTCCCCGTCTTAACTTCAGTCATCCTTGGACATGTTTCGTCAGTCCTAAAGCATGTAAAAATCACTTTAAACAAGCTGACAGCATTAAAACTAAATGGAGGATTTAGACTTTAAAATATCATTCATTAGTCAAACTCTTAAGAATTTGTTGCAATAGCTTTAAAGCACTGACTGTACTACCTTTTGGGTGAGAATGTTACTTTGAGGTTTAGAATATCAGTCATAAGGCACTGTGTTTTTGAACCCATCTGTGTTGTTGGACAGTATTATTTTTATATTATTTTTATACCTCTGAGTTTTTTAATAGCCTTAAATACTGAAATGTAGATTTGCGCTTTGCAAGTAATATGCGTTAATCCAGCTATATTGTTAAGTATTAACATGATACCATCAAATTATGTTTTTGAATGATCTCATAGTATATAACTTTTTACTGATAATAGTTTGCTGCCCACCCACTGAGTATGGTTGAGAATAGGGTTACCTTCCAGTTATGTAACTATGATTAATGCAGCCAAAGTTTGTACTCATTCAAAATACATACCACTGTGATGCCAGGCATATGTAAAACTCTCCTCATAACATTTAACCAGTGTCATCC
Organism: Protopterus annectens; assembly: GCF_019279795.1. Lineage (NCBI taxonomy): Eukaryota > Metazoa > Chordata > Ceratodontiformes > Protopteridae > Protopterus > Protopterus annectens. The sequence continues at coordinate 183,879,812 of NC_056725.1, read as the reverse complement.
CAGGTTACTGTAAAATAACAGTTGCTTCTTCATTTCATTACTCTTTCTATTTCTGATCATACTATTATATTTGATAGGGCTTGATCACAGGAATTAAGATACTATCCTTCTTAAAGCTGTTGAGTGCTCAAATTATAATAAAAATATAAAACATTTTATGATGTAGGATAGTTTATTTTTGTATGAGTTTGGGTGATATGAAGTAGCTGTTCCCTTTGTACAATACAAGAGTGGATGTAAAATACACATTGTGGGACTACAGGAAAATGTATACTTTGTTAGACTACCTTAATATAAAATTAATAAAATACAAACTTGTAAATGACTGATCTTGCTACATGCCGTAATCAGCATTCTGTGGTATATTGAAGCCCCATGAAAAAGAGTTTATATGTTTGGCCCAAAAGTAAGTTGCCATAGTGTGGACTAATATTCAGGATATCAGTATATGTATCAGATATTGTACAAGTCACCAGCAAATGTACAAATGCATGTTGGGGTATGTGTCATTATGTTTTTCTTCAGCCCTAAAAAGTTATTTTAAAGTTGTGGTTGTATACCTGTTTAACTGTCATCGTATTTTTTGCTTCTCATTCAGCATATATTTAAATATATATTTATATATTTCATATATTTAACCTGCAACAACTGGAAAGGCCGCAGAAATACCTCACTAAAAGAATCGCAGGCCTAAAGCAGATGCCCTATGCTGACCGTCTAAAAAAAACTCCATCTATACTCTGTTGCATATCGTCTACTGAGAGGTGATCTCTGCTTAACAAACAAGGCCATGTCAAACCCAGTGCTGTTGGACATGCTACACTTAAAGAAATCCCAATCCCTCAGAACCACATGCTCCAGGGATCTAAACCTGGTCATCACAATGAACAAAACATACTGGAAGGATAGGTTCCTAATCCAGAGACTCCCCAGACTCTGGAATAGACTACCCATACATGTCAAGCTGAGTGCCTCTTTGGCCCTCTTCAAAAGGAACCTTGACGACTGGATGGGAGATAAGAAATTCACCCCGGGGATCATGTCAGTCGCCCTGCTAGACAGGGGACCAGGGAAGTAAATATTCTGGGAAGAAATAGCCAGGGAAATGTTATGGCTAGGCTTGTATAGGCCCTAGGGCTGATAGCCTAGTACCAACCTATGAACCTATGAACCTATATCTCTTAATGTTAATGTTGTACTTGTATTTTTCTGTGTACTTTCTTTTATTGTAAAAAAATAGAATCAATTATTTAAGCCTACAATTGCAAGATACCAGACACTATGAAGAAATAAAGGGCAGCTGTGAAGGAAGGTACCCCTATGAGTTCAGACTTTATGCATTCTTACAATGTACACTGCCCTGACAATGAATCCCCACAGTGTCTCCTGTTACAACTCAGTTTCCTTTTTCATTTGGTAATTGTAATTTACGTAAAATAAGTAGAAAAGAGCCACTCAAATTAAGTCAATATAGATGGAAAGGGTTGCTTTAAAAGAAGACTAAATATGTGACTATCTTGCATTGGGACTTATTAATAACAAAAATGCCTTAATTTAACAGGTGTGTCAGGAAAAAAAATCAAGTCATTTCCTTGCCGAACATAATTAAGTCATAGATATTATTTGATTAACTGTCAGTGATTCAAATTATACTAACTATTCTTCTGACTTTTTCCCATAAATTAGGCCTTTTCACTTTCCATTCTGTAACCTTTCTGAATCAGGTATGATGTTAAACAACCTTGACTATCTGGACCAGGGTTATCCAGACTTTCTTACTGGACAGATCATGGTGTTTTCTATATCATTATATAAATCATTTATTTGGAGGTATCAACTATCTACGCAGCTCTGAAGTCCCCAAAAGTATTCAAAGAATTAAACATTTTCAGCCTTGACAAATCACATAGAGGCAGTTTTTACCCCTTTGAGTGGCTAGTCCTAAAATGACAAGGAGTCTGTGATCCGTTTTCCCCCAGGGAGAGGATACTGTGTGTCATGGCTGATGCCTGAAGGGGATGTTCTACACAACTCTTCCCACAATAGATACCACCTAGAGTCTGTGTCACAGCTGACATCTCCATTCAAGTTTGGGTGACTAGAGGAGGAAAAACCCAGCGTGTGTTTTTGTGCGGAATCCCACAGAGACATGGGGACAACATGAAAACTCAACACAGGTATTAATCAGAGGTCAGGATTGAAAGACGGAGAGAGAAAGAAATTAAATTTCAACATTTCCTAGTTAAGAAAGTGGAAAACATATTGAATCTATTATATTAAGACTCTGATGATTTTAAAGTCGGTAGACAAAGTACAGAGTCTGTGAAGTAACACAAGAGATTCTCATTACTCATTGGGCTAGAATAACATTAAAAATTTCCAGCACAAAATAGGGTCAGATCTGACAAAGCATGTTATTATGAATGACCACTACAGTTCTAAAAGTAATTTAGTTAGGCTTTGCCTGTTGTCAGTAGACTTCAAAACACATTAATTGTGTAATGAAATGTAATGCTAGCCTAAACATAATAATAATAATAATAATAATAGTAATAATAATATCATGGTATTGCTGATTTTGATAACCTTTAGCTGGATTCATTTCTTTCTTGCAGTTTCTTATATCGGAGCATGACCAAAATAAGCAGTGTCCTGATGACTGCCCCCACCGTGACCGCCAGAAACCAGTCTGTGGTAGTGATGGGAAAATATACAAGTCTATGTGCAGTTTCCAGAAGGCCAAATGTAATGATCCATCCCTGGAAGTGCAGCCTCGGTCCCGCTGCAGTGGTAAGAATCCATTTATATAGTCAGTCATTTGTAACATTACTTGAAAATTTTTGGTCCATTTAGGGTCTGAGCAGATGAGGTCAGGAGTTTTCTGTTATGTTTGTTATCACCTTGCTGCATTAACATCTCCATAATGTGCTGTTTTACCATCAGTTTGGTGTGACATCCAAAATCAGTACCACAGGTGCAGTGCATTAAAAATTACACATAACCAAGAAAAAAATAATGCACCAAAACAAGGGTCTCAAAGGCTAAAATCCACTCTTTAATAAAACATCCACGATAAAAAAGTATACGTTTTGAGTGCTTTCATCCTAAATAAACAGGGGACTTCATCAGAATACAAAATAACAATGCCCAAACTGCAATGCCTACTTCCATACTCATGAGTTGAAACAAATTAGTCTATTAAAATTTAGAAAAGTGCATTATATACAATTAAGCCAAACATTGCATTAAATATTTAACCCTATTCCTTCCATAAGTTACTTTACCTTAAATGTTTCACCCTACACCTACCAAATTATAAAGTATTACTAAAAACACCAAAAAAAATGTATTTTATTCAACTGTGCCAGAAGCTGTTTCTCCTTAAAATGTAATTCATGTTAATTGTTCATGCCAACATTTCCCATTACTATGTCTATATCTATAGTTTACAAGCCTTCATTTTTAACACTGGTGCAATAAATCATTTAAACCTGGTGGACACATTGCAGCCAACCTAAGCTGCCACTGAAGTTCTTTATTACTTAATTCATTCTTCCAGTCACCCCCATGAGGATCAACATTGAATTTTAGTCTTTGGGACCATTGTTTTGGTGCACTATTTTTTTTTTTGGTCATGTAACATCCAAAATCCTCTTACACAGAGCATACACCTAAATCAGATGTTTAACAAAATAGCAGCTGTTTTTTCTGCTTGCATTTCCATGGATAGCTCCCTAGTGCCTTGCAGTGTGCACATACATTAGGGCTGGGAGAAAATTGAAAAAAAAAATGCAGACCACTTTCACCTGGTTGATTACCATCTAAGAGAACAAATGGTCTAATTGACTAAGAAAGTCCTAATTGGGGCAAAAGCTACCAAAAAGAAAAAAGAAAAAAGTAATTGTTCGCTAGCATGACCTTTACAGTAGTAAAAATCATACCATAATTTGAATTGTGTTCTTCTTATATATGTGTTCATAATATCCCAGTTAAGTTAGTGCTAGAGGGTAAAACTTATATTAAGTGACAAGATGGATTTCTTTGAACATGTGTATGTGTGTTTGTCTGTGTGTGTTCATGCACATTTGCATGCATGTCTGTGTTTCTATATGCATTGTATTTCTATGCTCACATGTATGGGTGTATGTATGTGTGTGTGTGTGTGTGTGTGTGTGTGTGTGTGTGTGTGTGTGTGTGTGTGTGTGTGTGTGTGTGTGTGTGTGTGCGCGCGCATGTTTGCATATGTGTATGTGTGTGTATATCAGTATGTGTATAGTAAGGTAATATTTTAGTCTATAGGACCATTTATTTGATATTATTATGTCGTGCACAGTGTCATTACTAGATTTAAAGAGATAAATGATAGAATATTTGTACTGAAAATAAAATTAATGCTATGGAAAGACAAATGAGCCAAACTGGTGGATATTTTAATGACCTACTAGAGTTGTAAATGGACTGTGTAGCATAAATAAACAAACAGATGTAACAGCAACATAACATCCACTGTCTACTAAAGCAATTTAGCGGAGCTCCAGAAGGTATGTAGACTCTGTTCTATAAAATTAAAATGAGTTTAAATGTTGACAAGGAATGATGTTTCCATGCGATAAAACCATTGAAAATGTCATGCCTGAATTGGAGATCGTTTTTATACAGCACTGTGGCAAATACAGTCTCCAAAAAGGAAATTATATGCTGTGTCATGTCAGTCAAACTTGTTATATACTACAGTGAAATGGGTTTGTTATACTGTTGTATTTCCCCAAAGCTATCTCAGATCTGAAATTTACACTGAGATCGCACTCCATACAAAGAAATTTTATTTAGTGTGCAAAGAGTAAAACAGCAAATCTTTATTTTACAATCGAGAAAATCTAATCTCACTACTACAACTGTAATGCAGTTTAAAGCAGTGTGCTATAGAGATTAAATCTATACATTGCCAATCAGCTTTATCCTGCATTCATGGTTTTGAATCATTCAGCCTCCAGTTACCTAGTGTTTGAGTCTGAGAAAGTTACTTTACTGAAGAGGGCTGGAAGGCCACCCATCAAAAAATAATGTGGGTCTAACTGGTTTTCCTGGTTAACATATTAATAAAATAAAGTTCTATACCATGTTACTGTCACTTCAAGTACATAACATAATTTTTGCCATGACTGGTACATAAACCTGCATATCCCTTGTTTGTAGACTGCCTTTCCTTTGCACATCAGAGTAACTCTCTAGCAGTCTTCAAAACCAGAATCAACAAATGGGTGGAAGACCATAAAATCATATCTGTGGTATGTGGGAACAATCTGCTTATTTGGAGGAACTCATAGTCTCATTATTACTGTGTGATGCGGCTAAACTTCTAAAGCATCACATAGCTGTAAGGTTAGAACTTACACATGAACCTTTTTTTCTTACCATGAGTTTTATTGTAAAAGTTAACTATCTTTCCTTATTGTTTTTATCTTCACCATCAACACCATCATTTCCAGTTCACATTTCAAAAGTTTAAATTATACACACTCTTAGATACATACAAGTAAATAAAAATACATAAAAAATAAGTAATATAAATATACCCCAATTTACTGCTTGGCAATGAAAAACAACAGCGTGATTTTACTAATTCTCTCATTTTTCTGTACTTACCTGCAATCTACTCCTTCCCCAGTCCCTGCCCCTTCCAGTTCTATTTCCAGTTACCTACCCTATCAGTGTAATATTTGCCTGATTTTCTGTAGTCTCTTCCACCCCAGACCCCATCTTATTGTCTTCCTTGATCCTAATCAGACATTCATAACCTAGTTTCTCATCTCATTCTTCCTCCAGATCTTTATTACTTCTTTAATTCGTGCAATATCATCCTCTTCACACCTGATGCTGTCATGACAACTTCCTGTCTGTCTTTATTCTCACATTTAAGTCATTCTACTTCAATCAAACAGAAACTAAAGGTTCGTCTTCTATACGCTTTTCTCATACACCTTCCGCCATACTTCTAGCTCTCCTTCCACATCTTCTGTATTTCCCTGTAACTCCATTAAATATTCATTTAATCTACCATATCCTGACACCCCCCACCATTTATCATCTGACCACTACCATTCTTTTCTCACCCTAAGGGTTGTTCTACATCATCTATGCAAAAACCTCCAATGTATATCCCCTACTGTCCCACAAGGCAACACCATTCTTGACAGCTTTAAAATCTCCATCCCAAATTATACCTTTCTCCTTTTATTCTCATGGGTCAAGATTTCTCTCAGGTTTTCCACTGCCACCCTCCCATGTTTCTGACCCAGACTTTCATTAATCACCCCTATTCTGTCCATTCAAATGTGCATAATTAATTTTCCCCCAAAAGTCTACCAGTCCACATCTAAAATCCCAACATACTTTAACTTCCTCATTTATTCTCTTGATTCACCCTCCATAAAATAGCCAATCCCCTTTTCTTATCCCATGTTCATCTCTAATCTCATTAAACTCTCTAAACTCCAAACCATGCCTCCATTGCTTCTCTTTGTCACACTTTGTTATGGCTCTAGTGACACATCTGTATCCTTTAAATTCCATTCCTCCCCTCCCCTCCATGCCTAACCACCCATAAGGAAGTTCTAATATATGCATTACCTCTATCCTTTTCCTTACATAACTTTCGACAAATGCACAGGTGTTCTTCTCTGTCTCCCTAAAATTCCACAGTGCTCATCTATTTCTCCTAAGTCCCATCTGATCCACTTTAAACTATGTAACCTTTGTTTATATCATATTCATTGTTGTCACAAATCTCTCCATATCTAGCCTTAATTTTTGCTACCTTCATCCTTTCCCTTTTATTTGACTTTTCCTGTCCATCTGCTCAGATGTCCCACACAACCTTTGTACTTCCCAGATCAATGTTTTCCTCAGACTAGCTATTATATGCCTTTCTAATTATAGTTCATGAGAAGGATTAAGGAACTAAATATCTCTATTCTCCTTGAGAGTGTCAACAGTCTCCCCCGCCAGCAATCTAGTAATTTCTGAATCTTCTTCTTTACCTCTTCTCAGTTCATTCTTCTTATGTCCTCAACTTTATCATATGGCCTAAATCATAGGTACTTACCTCTTCCCAACCAAGGTACAGCTACTTCTTTTTTATTCCCCAATCTAAACATTACAATGTTTTGTGATAAAATTTCAGCTCTGACTCCATCACCGATTATCAAATATTTTCAAGATGAAAGGTATCTCCTTATGTACATCTTTTAAAAAATCATACAGTCATCAGCAAAACCATGCTGCATAGTACATCTCCCCCTACATTCCACCACTGTACTCATCACATTCTTTATCCTCTCTGTGAGACTTTCTATACCTATCAAAAATAAACTTCAGTGAAATGGGCATCACTACCTAGTAATCTTCAATAGGGGTACATTCGCTGATCATTCCTCATGTGCCACCACTGATCTATGACATCTTGCATAGTTCCTTCATCCCTTCAATTCCCCCCTCACTCCTACCACCTGCCACAGTTATCAAAAAGAAAAACACCACCTAGGTTATCAAAAATATTTTCTTTATCTCAAAATGCTCCTTCCCCTGTAATTTCCTCCAACTTCAAAATATTCAGTAACATTCTCCAGTGGTCTGCAGATGACCTCCTTTTAACAAAACCCACTGGTTCATACCTGATAACCCCAGCAAACATCTCTCAAATGTTTTCACTAATATTTTTATTAACAGTTTGATATCTGCAGTACATAAAGATTTTAGCCTGTTATTCCCTGGAACACTTATCTCCTTTTTTACTTTATAAAAAACAGAACTGTTTCCTCATGTATCTACTTTGAGTAACTCCCCCTTCTTCCTGATTTTGCTGAACACCCCTTCATCTCCTCCTTGTCCTGAAGCCCTATTTTTTTATAAAACTCGGTTGGAGAGCCATTCACAACTTCAGCCTTTCCACTGAAATATATGCACAGTTCCACTACTTCCCTCACCGCAATTACTCTATTTAGCTCTTCCTTGCCATTTTCTCCAACATCGCTCACTCCTCCCTCCTACCCCATCACCATGCAACTCCTGCTATCATTTCTAATAAGACCCCCTATTTTTCTTTTTCTACACTCCTGATCTCTAACACACAGGATTTCTTTCTCTGTGACAATTCAGCTTTAAGCAAAATAGCTTTATTTTACATTTTCTGAGACCAACCACCTAGCCTTCTTGTTTGCTAACTTTACCCCCATTTTGAATGCTGTCTATTCCTCAAATAAACTTTCAATTGGTGTATATCCTTTACCAACACTCTACACATAGCCAGAAAACCTGACCTCACCTCTTCACATTTTCTTATTAACCTTTCTGCTATTCTTTGCGGAACTCCCAAATTCCAAATAACCTATTTTTATCAGACTCTATTGCAGAGACCCTCTAACACAATTCTGCCTCATGCCTCTCCTGTCATCAACAGTAAAGTTGTATTTTCCTTTTTCCAAGATACTAATTCTAATTAAGGCAGAGCATGGCCCTAACCTGTGTCCCCTAACTACTTAAAACAAACTTCACTGTCATTTTAATTATAATGATTAATTATCAGTCCTCAGCCTCATCATTATTAACTTATTTTTTAGTTTTAATCTCCCCCCCAACCAGGCCAGCAAAAGAAAAAAAATGCTAACATATTTTTCAACAGTTTACATACTTAAATTGAAGGTTATTCATGCCTCAAACCAATTTACTTCATTAATTTTTTAACTATTTTACATTTTTTATTATTTTAGTCATTTATTAACCAGGTAAGCCAAGTGGACATAAGTGACCCTTTCTAAGGATGCCACAGTAACACTGTGTGGTTAAGTTCCCTTCTCAAGGACAAACAATGGACAAGTGGAGGTGGAAATAATTAAGCCTTGTATGTTGGTTACTGATAGTAGCTAATTAGCAGCTGAGAGCTTTAATTCTCTGTTGTTTTCCACATTTGATTTCACTGTTCAGTTACCATCACTCTGTTCCTTTTAGCAGTCAATATCATTGTCCATTAAGTCTGTGCCACTATACGTTCTGCTTCAGTTCATCTTTCATATAATTTCTCAGTCACTCTGTCATGTATCTAACAACCCAAAGTGTACTACCCAGATTGATAGACTTCCAAACTCATTGCTGGTCTGTCATCTCAACATCAGAAGACTAAACAACAAGATCCATAGCCTACATGGACTCTTAGCTGTTCACTGTCATGATATCCTCTGCCTCACAGAAACCTGGCTAAAACCAATAACCAAAGATAATGAAATAACTCCCCCACAGTACAACATCTTTAGACTGGACTGGATCTCCAGGAAAGGTGGTGGGGTAGCTGTACTATACAAGTCTACCCTGACAATAACAATTGACACCCAACAGCCACCCCAGTTTAGCAATGCAGAAATTTTCATCACCAAACTAATAATAAACAAAAATAAATGCAGATACATTGTCTGCATTTATATTCCACCCAACAAGAATGATAATGCTCTAGAAAATATCTTACATTGGCTAGCTTCTAACTATCCCCAGGAAACCATTGTCTTGGGGGACTTTAACATTGATTGGAACACCTGTTCATCTGAAACTTCCTCCACCCATTTAAACCTCCACGGGTTTACTCAGATCATTGCCACTCCCACCAGATTTAGCAAAAATAGAGTCAAAGATAGTATCCTTGATTGGATACTTATTAACAGCCACCCCCAAAAGTACAAATCAGGTACATTACCCGATGATCTAAGTGATCACTGCCTTACGTATAGTATTAGACTCAAAGCCGACATTCCCAACCAGCCCACCTACAAAACTATAAGAAATGTCAGGAACTTTAACCTTGACAGCTTCCAAAAAGAACTCAAAGCATGTAATTGAATGTCTTCAAATGACTCTCATTACAAGAAGCAGTTGAGTACTTTTGTACCAGATTTCTGGCTATCCTTAACCACCATGCTCCTACCCGTACCATCCTTGTAAAAGCCACAGTTGCCCCTTGGCTATCTAAAGAAACAAAAAATATTAAACTAAGAAACAACACTTGGGCCAGGTGGCATGTTACCAAAGCCATGATGGACCAAGTAAGATATCGGCAGCTAAGGAACCAGACCAAAAAAAATGTCATTCTAGACAAAAAAAAATCACTACACCCTCCTACAACAAAAATATCAGCTAAAACCTCAAAAGTTCTGGGCTGGTATTAACAATCTTCTCCACCCAGGCCGTTCCACCACTCGTACCCCATCAGCTGCCCTTGATAAATCCCCTGTAGAAATTGCAAACAGCTTCAACTCCTTCTTTACTGAAACTATCCAGTCTCTACCTACCCATCTCACTACATTGGACACAAACACCAGCTCTGGCACATCTAGAGCTCTGATCCACCCAGCACCCAACCCACTTTTACCTTTCAAACCATACCTACCAACCTGATCCGGACCTTACTCAAAAAGCTAAAACCTACTACACTAGCTGCCGACCACCTCCCAGCTGAATATCTTCAAAAAGCAGCTGATGCCATAGCACTTCCCATTTCTATTCTGATCAACAGATCCATCTCAGAAGGATCCATCCCAGCAATATGAAAAATATCATGTTATACCGCTCCATTAAGGAGGAAGTTCCACAAAATTATCTAACTTTAGACCTATAGCCATTCTTTCACCACTAGCTAAAATCATGGAAAGATCCATACACAAACAAATCATGCACTTTCTTATTCAAAACAGAAAGCTCGCCGACTCTCAGCACGGCTTTAGGCCATTCCACAGTACCACCACGGCTCTTCTATCTTTCTCTAATATCACCAGTCTTCATCGTAACAACAACAAACTATCTTCAGAACTCTTCCTAGATCTCTCAAAAGCTTTCAATATGGTCAACCATCAGCTACTGCTCATTACCCTACAGACCATCAGTTTAGACCAACACGCAATACAATGGTTTCACTCCTACTTAAACGGTAGACATCGGGGTGTCTTATGGCAGAGCAAGCTGTCATCCCAACTTCCTCTAACCCTAGGTGTCCCACAAGGGTCCATACTAGGTCCCCTTCTTTTCTCTATCTTTACCAATGATCTGTACACCACCATCCCAGGAGCCACCTGCATCCAATATGCAGATGACTCAATGCTAATATGCTCCACCTTCTCTCCTACACAATGTCTAACCCTCACCCAGACCACTTTCAGCATGGTAGAAACATGGCTAGCTAATCGTCACCTGCTTCTAAATCCTAACAAAACCAAGCTACTACTTTTCTCCCCTAACCATAGAATTTCTCCTCCTTCCTTCAACATCAAATCTAGGAATGACATCATTATCTCCCCTGATTGCCACACAAAGATTCTAGGAGTAATAATAGACAACAACCTTAAATTTGATAAACATGTCAGTCACACTATTATGTCCATCAACAAAAAACTTGGCTCCCTGTACAGAGCCAAACCTTTCCTCACCTCCCTAGCTAGGGTAGTTATTGCAAGATCACACCTCCTCTCTACCCTTATGTATGCCTCCCCTGTACTCACCAACCTATCCAAAACCGATCTCAGCATATTATCAGGATGTTACAATCATATAGCCAGATTCGCTACTGGCATGGCTTTTAGGATCCACCATTGCCAGAACCTGAAATCACTGGGATGGCTAGAGTATCCTACCCTTCTACAGTTCAACCAGCTTATCGTAGCACATAAAATACTCCATCAACCTGATAACACCCCTGCCCTCAAAAATATTCTCACCCCTCATAGTGCCCCCAGACCATTATGCTCAGCTCATAAACTAATGATACTGACCCAAAAAATCCAACAACTCTGCAGGCGATGCTATATTTGCCAACTCAACCGGTAAAATCTGGAATCTACTCCCTACTACCGTTACCAAGGAAGCCTCACTACCCCTATTTAAAAGATAACTCAAAAAATACCTCACATCTCATTGGCTGTGCGCTTGTTCTAAACCTGACTAACAACGTCACTAATACATGTCTTGCTACCCAACCTGCTGTTTAGCCAAGTATCTATATCTCATAGCTTTTGAATGTCTAAGCATTGTGAATCATGAGGTCTGATTGTATTCTATGTTCACATTTTCTGATACATCTTTGCCAATCAGATGTAATGTCTGCACATTGTGTACATTGATATCTGCCTGTATTCTTTGTCTATATTTTTCTAAACATGACTGCCTGAGTTTATCACTCAGTGATGTATGTACTGTCTCTTTTTTGGTATGTGGAGCTTTTCTCCCTGGGGCTCCACTGAAAATGGACATATATCCAGTTGGACTATCCCGATCAACAAATATAAAATAAAATAAAAAATAAAATAAATAAATATACAAACAAAGTTTATTATCATTTTAATGTTAATAATAATTATTAATCCCACCACCTCATCAGTGCAGCAAAAGGAAAAAGTTATTTCCCAACATCTACTAAAGCCCACTTTAAGGAAAAAATAGTCCTTGTTCGGATCAATTTACTTCATTGGTTTCTTGGTTATTAGAAAACACTCTTTTTTGGTGTTCAGTGACCAACATTTTATCCCTTTTAAATGTCAACATTTTTCCACTACATTGTGCAAATAAACGCTTAACTAAAATTCTTCCTTCTGTAACTTCCCCTCCCCATTAAACAAAGCGACATCTTTCCATTTCCTGTTTACATACAATCTACAATAATCTCTCTGTGTCCTTCCTTCACCTTTCTGTGAAACTTAACTAACTTTACTGTAATAATGTAACCTACTGGTTATACTACAGGACACCATTATGTCTAACCAAAGTACACCACCTTCACCTACAGCAGCTTGCAGACTGATCCAGTTGCAGCATAGGCATGTTTTCAATTGCAGCTTTAACACAAAAGCATAAAATGTCCAGCTTTAACACATATATACATTTGTTCATTTAAAGCAGAATCTCCCTTACTTCATCCATTCAAATAATATTTTAATATTGGTGCTTAGTCCAGCTAGTATCTGTTCTTCCATCATGAAATATCAGGCTTCTTCCTCTCTCCTAGCCTAAATGTTTCATTATCTTTTTAACATCTTATCCTATTTTCAAGAACAAAACTAATCAGATTCTCAAAGAAGACTTACCTTTCCAGCTTTTCTAAATTATGCACTACACTTTCATCTGACCAATTCATTATATATTTCTTTAATTCATCCTGAACTCTTCTTATGCTAGGTCACGTGTTGATTCTTTACCCCGTATATCTACTTTATATGTTTATAAAAGTTTTATTTCCTTGATTAATACAGCTACTCCATCTTCTTGCCTATTTGTTATATATTGGCCATCTGTTACTTTTGCTTTAGTCTCTTGTCCTGCACCTATCGTTTTCCTTACTACCCTTTTTCTTCTTTCCATTTATTTCTTATTTGCCCTTACCTGTAATCCCCAATGTTATTTGAGCATTTTTGGTATTTTTAATCCCCTTCTCCCATTTTTCATAGCTGGTTTTGATCCCTCGGTTTCAAAGATCAGAACACACTTCACTCAACCTCTTTTTTTATTCCATTTCTGTCTCAACATTGTTGATTCATATTTTTTCTCATTATAACTGCTACTATTTAGATTATCACACTTTGTTACTAATATCTCTTGTCTTCAATGAGAGACCTCCACTTTGGTATCTGTGATCAACTGTTGGCAAACCAATATCTGGTTCATTATCAAAACTGTGGTCTTTGCTGAACCACCTAGCTCCTTTTGCAGCAAATCAATTAACACCATAATTTTAAATGGAACCCCTACATGTCTTTAAAGATTTTCTTTCTTGCCTGTCAGGAAATCTCTCTATCAAATCACTATTGGAGAAATTTGGAGAGTATGATATGTAATAACTACTTATAGAATCTGGCAGTAGATCTAGAGAACCCAGGGATTCAATCAGTAAATTCAAAGTATTTTGGTCTAAGTTTGGGGTTATCACTTTTCTGTTTGGCCATCCAATCATTTTTCTTTCTGTATTTTTGCCTAGAACCATTCCCTCTGGCTTTTTCATCATTTTTATCAGCTTTTCTGATAGAATTTTTTGGGAATATTTAAAATTTGGGTCCTTAATTTTTCTAAACTTTCTCATTTTATTGTTTCAGTTATCTGGTTCAATATGGGCTAACATTCTTTTCCTTCCAGATAGATATATTAGATATACTATTTATTTCTGTTTCTCTATTTCATTACTATGCAGACTCATTTTTGCTTCATTTTTATTTTTAATCCTTCCCCTCGTCAGGCCTACCAAAGAAAAAAATAGTGAACACATTCATTTTTCAACCGTTACTAAAACATACTTAAAAATAAAGGCTATTTAAGGTTATTCATGACTCAAACCAATTTATGTCATTCATGTCTTTACTATTATACAACATTTGTTGTTATTATTTTAGTCATTTATTGATGGGGTAAGTTGAATGAACACAAGTGTCCTTTTCTAAGGGTGCTGCAGGAACATTGTTGGGTTAAGTGCCCTACTCAAAGACATACAATGGCCAAGTCCTGAGATTGAACTGTAGTTGTCATCTTCACCATCACTTGGTGTGATCGTGACTTAGTTATACCTTAATAAAACTGAAAAAAAACTCCAAAAATAGTAAAGGAGTAACTTACTCTTCTCATTAGTAAGAAAGGAGGAAAAACGTCCCCAATTGTACTAGTATATAAAACTTGATATATTGATCAGCACTACCCCCAGTAAAACAGTCCTATCTAATATTATATATAACTTCAAATAAAAATGGAAATGCAGCAGACAATGGACCACTGAACTATTATTATACAAAAGAAGATAAGCGCTTTTGTCTAAATACAATAAATAGACTTCATCAGCTCTGATGATACCCAACTTCAACAGGTGCTCACAATGCTTATTATCCAGTTAAATACTGGTTTGAAGGTTTTTCTCCTATACCATACTTTTCAGATTCAGTGTATATGCAGACTTACACATGCTAATCATGTTTACCTTAAAGATTCACTAAACAGCTTTATAAAATACATTAAAACATTAGGGACTTTCACAAATACATATTCCCATTTAAATAATGGTTTGTACAGTAATATTTTAATTTGTGAATTTCTTCATTATTTAACCTGATTAAAATGTGAAGCATTTGTTTCACTTAAGCTTAAATCCAGAAGGCCGGACTACTTTCTCAATCAATTTACAGTGACTCCTGCAGAAAGTATGGAAAGTACGGAAAACTCCCAGTTTATTTATTACTGATACTCCCGCAGGTGTTTTTGCTATCTTGTTTCATCTTTTTATCATTGCCATTCTTTTAGACTTATTATGCTTTGATGCTTCCACATATCTAATAATGTTATAGAAGACGTAATCGATTTTTTAGGACAAGAGCCCTTTGGTTCCTGCACCTTCTTCGATATTCAGCTTGATCTGTATTGTCTTTCCAACTCATACAACCCAACAAGACTATGTCAAACTGACTTGACGTATTTCCACACACTCCAATTCTAGACTACAAATATTCAGCATGTTTAATGTCACTGACCTTTCTCCACCACCTCACCAGTGAGCCTCTTTAGAGAATGTAAGTTTTATCAGGAGGAAACAGAACCAAAGTTGATTTGTGACCCCCCCCTTTGCCATAATTTGGCCACTCATATGCTTGCACAGAACATTAATCACTGATATATAACTTATCTTGCTGCTCTGCCATGTCAGGTCTGGAACAAGTGCAAGACTTGTGGTGGCAGAAAAAACCATGGCAACAATGGAAGAAACCTGATCGACTTCTTTGAGGCAGTCACCAAAGGTGTGGATGAGGGTAAGGGGGTTCACACAGCCTGTCTTGACCTCGCCAAGGCTTTCAACACCATTTCCCATTCTGGAATTATAGCTAAACTCACTAAACTAAGTATAAATCCCTACGTCACAAGATGGATTGACAACTGGCTCACTGACAGAAACCACACTGTAAAAGTTGCAGATCCAAATCTGACCTCAAATCAGTGACAAGTGGAGTACCACAGGGTTCCGTCCTGGGATCTCTCCTGTTTGGTATCTACTTCTCTGAAGTACAGGCTAACACAGAAGGCCTCTGGCTAATGAAGTTTGCAGATGACTGCAAACTAGGAGACATAGTCAAGTCCCCAAATGATGTGTCAGAGCCATGGCCTCAAGCTCAATGCCAAAAAGTGCAGTGTCATCCCCTTTGGTAAAAACTCTGTACCCATGAACTACCACATATGCAGCAATCTACTTAACACCGAATGCATGACAAGAGACCTTGGGACTCAGGTGGACAGTAGTCTCTCCTTTGATAGTCACATCGCCACAGTAGTCAGGAAGTCCTTCTATGTGGCACACCTCATCATAAAAGGGTTATCATCCAGGAAAAAAGAGGTCATTGTTCCCCTCTACTTGACACTCATTAGGCCCATTATAAAGTACAACGCCCCTTTTGGAATGTACCTCACAAGACATCTGCAGCAGCTGGAAAGGCCACAGAAGTACCTCACAAAGAGGATTACTGGCCTCAAACAAATGCCCTACACTGACCACCTCAAAAAACTCCAGCTTTACTCTGTAGCATATCGCCTACTCCAAGATGATCTCTGCCTAACATATAAAGCTATGTCAAACCCAGAGCTGTTGGACATGCTACACCTAAAGAAATCCCAGTCCCTCTGAGCTACATGCTCTAGGGACCTAAACCTTGTCACCACAATAAACAGGACACACTGGAAGGATAGATTCCTGTCCCAGAGCCTTCCTATACTCTGGAACAAGCTACCCATCTATGTCAAGCAAAGTTCTTCATTAGCACTCCAAGAAAAATCTTGATGAGTGGATGGGAAAGAGGAAATACACTCCGGGGATCACTTCTGTGTCTCTACTGGACAGTGACACAGGAAAATAACTTTCTTGGGTGCCGTAAGCTATGGAACCTTGCTAGCTAGGCTTACGTAGGCCCTTGGGCCGATAGCCTAGTACCTACCTATGAACTTATGAATCTATGAAGAAACTTGTAGACACTAAATATCCAAGTAGTGTGAGGGCAACTTACAGCCACAGCATGCCAGCTCATTCACTGATCACACTTTAACTCTCACATCTGCTCTCAAATGGTAGCCAGTGTCTGCATGTAGTAGGAAATCTTGTATAAACAAAGAAAGCCTTCTCCACTACACTGATGCTGTACTTTCTGCAAGAAACTGCAGAGCTCACAAATAGGATGAGAAAGTACTAGCCTGTTCGGCTTCAAAATGAAATAAAAAAAATAATCAAGTAGCTAGCTTAAAATTAAAAAAACAAGAAACCCTAAGCTGTTATTGGTAAACAGTGAAAAAACACACACACACACACACACACACACACACACACACACACACACACACACACACACACACACACACACACACACACACACACACACACACACACACACACACACACACACACACACACACACACACACACACACACCCACACACACACACACACCCACACACACACACCTACACACAGACATACACCCACACACCCACACACACACACACACTGCCCCGATATCCCCCCTTTCCAAACCATGTCTCCAGGAATCCCAATCAAAATTATAACTATGAGCTCTCTTAGCTGCTAACACTCAATCTGCCCATTTTTTAACATGGCAATCACTGCCTGTGAAAAATTATTTTCTAATATAAAGATTAAAGTGTACTCTTTGATTTTTAAGGCATGTCTTAGATAACCTGTCATTCCTTTTTCATGTTATCTTCACATTTCTCCCTTAATGCCTTACACACCTGCTTTCTTAGTCTCTTCTTTGAGTGAAAATGATTAAGCTCTCTCCTCATACGTGGTATCTCATGTACTCTGTTCTGTGTTTAGTACCTTCTTGTATAACTAGCACTGTGAACTTCCCCTCCCTAAAAGGTCTCAGGGATACCAGCCACGTCTTAGCTATAGCTTATTTAGCACTTTTTTGTCACTACCTCAGAGATATTTATAACCCAGCATTTTATTTACTTTTAATTCTATGTTTTTACTTTGTATCTGATGATTTAAGTTTTTCTGTAATGAGAGCTTTTAGATCAATTGTCCATTCTAGATTCTTTGGTTGCTGTATCATGCACTTGTGAAAGGGCTGAAGTGAAGCTAACACCTTTTAGACTATATGTCTCATCTTTTTAAATCTGATTTCCTACATCCTCCTTTATCTTTCACAACTCCCTAAACTTGATGTTATCTGCAGAGACTAACCCAGTTTCCCATGCCCTGTATTAGGGCTTGTTTCCCATGTCCTGTATTAGGGCTAGGTTCCCATGCCCTGTATTAGGACTAGGTTCCCATACCCTGTATTAGGGCTAGGTTCCCATGCCCTGTATTAGGGCTAGGTTCCCATGCCCTGTATTAGGGCTAGGTTCCCATGCCCTGTATTAGGACTAGGTTTCCATGCCCTGTATTAGGACTAGGTTGAATACACTTGAGTAAGGCTGGCCTCAGGACTTAGTCTTATTGGACACCACTTGTCACTTATATACCACCTGACAGCCTCCATTGACTATTGCCTTCTGCTCCATTTGGCATTAACATTTCTACAAATGCAGAACATTTGCTGTCTATGTCTAGCCTTTCATCTGTGACAAATGTGCACTGTAATACCAAGTCAAGGTCTTCACTGCATTACAGAGAGGATGCATGTACAGGCCTACTGCTGTCTGCTTTCCTAGTGTTCAAATCATACACCTGATCTTATTAGCTTGATAGGCTCTACCTTCAATGAAGATATACTGTAATTTATTAAGCAGCCTATTCTTCTCTGTAATTCTGTTGACTTTTATGATTGTTTCACTTTTTTATTTATGTCAGAGGTTTTATAAAACGTCATGACTCCTGTTTAGTCCTTGTAACTTGGCTCTCCCCTTAATACCCTGTGTGCCTTTTTCATTTCTTTTGTTGTCTCTCCTGCTGTTGTTTCTTTCCCCTCACCCTATTCTGTCTTAGCAGACTGGGACCCTCCCTTCTGCTCCTCTGATAAACACTGATGTGAAATATTTGCTTAGAATTTCCACAATGTGTTTCTTTGCATCATTTTTTCTCCAAGCTAATTCCTAGTCTTCGCTGTACATTTGCTCAAACCATCTTTATTGGGAGACTGCTTACTTTTGCTTTCTTTGTTCTCCTACCCACATCCTGTTGATCTACCTGTTCTGCTCTGCTTGCTTTTTGCCCCACATTCAGTAATTCTTTCACCTTCTCTAATCCTTCCCTTAAGCATATCACATTCATCTTCCTCCTTGACTACCCTGTACCATTTCTACTTGTCACTGGTATGTTTATTTTATTTTCACCATATCATCCTGACTCCTCATTGATAGTGCTTCCAACTCAGAAAGCTTCTTTCCAACAATTTGACATTGCTTAGTACTACCCTAACTACATTCCTAGGATTATGGCATTGTACAGTGCCACACTGATACCACTGCTATGCTTTTGGCATTACACAGTGCCACTGTGACTCAATTCCTAAGATTTTGGCATTGCTCAGTGCCATTCTGATTCATAATTATCCTCCTCCTCCTCATCATCATCTTCCCCATTTTTCCCATTTTTCTCCATGGGTTTAGGGTGCTCTGCCAACTGTTTCCATATCTCTCAACTCAGTGACACTCTGCTATCTTCTTCGACAGTTATGCCTGACTGTAGAAGGTCTTCCCTCACACAGTCTACTCTTCTCTTTGCTGGATGCCTTCATTTCCTCTTGCCTTCTTCCTATCTGTTGGCAGCCTTCTTCACCATATTGTTTTCTGCTTTCAGACACATGTGTTCTCTTTGACCTTCTCGGCAATTGTTGCTACGTGGGCTTCTGCTTTGATGTCCTCGTTTCTTCATCTGTCCCGCAGTGTGCAGCCTACTAACTATTTAGCATCCTACCACCTGTCTAAGGCACTTTATTACCATCACCTCTAGCTTCCTCTACTGCTCTGCCTTCACTGTACATGTTTCTGTATCTTATAGTAGTACTGGCCACACCACTGTTGTGTATATATATTACCTTTCAGCTTCTTTCACATTCTTCTGTCACACAACTCCTGACCTTAGAGCCTTTTCTGAGCACTGCTTGCAACTGATTGTGGCCACTAGATGTTCATGCTATGGGCTGACTGTTTCACTGATCCTACCCCAGTGCCCTTTCCTTACTAGGTTGATGTCCACCTTACTTACATGTTGGCCACCCTTGCATGTGGTCTTGTGATTGTCTCTCTTGCTGAACTATATGTTGACCACCATCAAGCTATTTGGTACACATAAGTCTTGAATGGCCTCTCCTTCTTTATATCTGTTGTCCCACCCATGTGGCCCCAGGCATTCCTCATATCCTGATCTGTCTGTCTAAATATGAGCATTTAGTACCCCATTATCCACACCAAAGCATGCTGTCCTGTTTTATCTAGTGGGCCCTGCTAGTGTTGTCTGAATGCACTGTTTTCCTCAGTATCAGAACCCTGCTTTGGGGCACAGGCTGAGATTATGAGTACTGCCCTATGTATTTTTAAGTCATTGCTTTCTAAAAAATATTAACAGGCTATCAGTACTATTCCACAGTAAATGGTTGCCAGCAGAGCTAATCCAACTCATTTGAGCTAAATAAATGATTGGGTAATGACTAAGAACATGGTGAGATAGACAGGGCACAGATAAATCACGTTTTATGTATGGACACAGAAAGCAATATGAATTGTATTATTAAAATGAATGTAAAGTCATAATTGCAGAAACATATGACCTCAAAATATAAGCATCAACTTGAAAAATTTCTTCTTCAATAAAACTAGGTGAGACTGTGCACTAGTTTACCAGGTGAAATTAATAACAAAGGTTAACATCTACAGTGGACTTAGTCTTCAGGATGGCCATATCGTAAAGACATTGTAGAATGACAAGTGATTCTTGTACTTGCTGTTGTGTGTGGGTCAAGATGGTTATGATAGTTTTTAGATTCTTAATCTCTCTCTTTCTAAAGAGAGATTTTAAGGAATAACTTAGCTATTGGAGAACACGTGGAAGAGAAAAGTGAAAGACAGATGTTTATTCTGTTTTCTATTAAAATTCCTATAATCATTCAGTATTCAAGGGAAATGATAAAACAGAGCTCAGAGTTTGGTAAAAGGCCACCATGCAGAAGTGGTAGAAGTGTAGGCTGGAAATGTTATAAGAATTTCTGCAAACCTTTCTTTTTGATATTCAGTATTTAGTAAATGTTTAATAGTCAGAGCACTGACACCCTCATAACACTGATTCAAAGCAACAAAAGTTCAAATTTTTAGCTTAACACAATGATCATGAGTAAAATGTTCATTTAAAAATCAACTTCATTATAGTTGTCATATAGATCTTAAATCAAATTCATTTTAAGAGAAGCCATCTTTGAATATGTTGTCATAAAATGCAAATATTTTGTATTTCATTCATAGATAAAGTATACCTTGCTATGACTTTTAGGTGTAAATGTGATGCGTTGCCAGAAGGACAGAGCACATGCAATTTCACGGGCGAAAACACAAGCAGATAATGTATATATCCCAGAATGCAACGAAGACGGGTCATTTGTACAGGTACCAACAGAATTTTGATACACTACTTACTATTGTTTTTTTTTTTACTTTTTTATTTTGTCAAGCCACTTTGCAAAAACTAACATTAATAAAAAAGCATTTTAGTATTTTATGAATAGTTACATTTAGCAGACTTGTAAATTATAGCAACATCAACCTTGGATGTGAAAAAAACAACACTTATAAGGGTTGATAATATAACAATGAAGTTATAAAACTAAGTTTGCTTCAATGTTGAATGATCGCTGTAGGCTGGATGGAACTGATGAATAAATTACTGCTATTCTTCTTCATGCACAGACCGAGTTTATCTTCTTGTCCAACAAAAATGGGATTTTGTGCTTTTTACTCACAAACACATTATTATTTACAAGATGGATCTTCTCTATATGCCCTAACACACAGAGTCACAATCTTCCATTCCTATGTATAACTCCAATAATAACTAAGAGTAATTCCCAATAGGATAGCTGTAGCAGGGAAATAATGTACCATCCAGGGGGTGTTATAAAGCCTGACAATACAGGCAAACGGCCACCCTAGTCTGGAGGGTCATTGGTATATCTGTTAAGATATTCTTTATTTCATATGTTATTATTAAGGCTATATTTTACATTCTTCCTCCACTTAATATTCAAAGCTGGTGTAGGACATGTAACTGTCCTTGGATGAAGTATTTTATATTCTTCAGTAATAACTACACACACACACACACACACACACACACACTGATATATATATATATATATATATATATATATATATATATATATATATATGTATGGTTCCCTATCAGAAGCCTGAAACACTATAAGCCTGAAAATCAAAATCCTGAAAACTATAGACTGAAAGACGAAAATCCTGAAAGACCAAAATCCTGAAACTCAAAATCCTGAAAACACAAATAATGCTAATATGTCACTATAAAGACACTAATATCTACCAACTGACCCTGACCCTAACCCTAACCCTAAGGTCTGTCACTATCGCACACTCACCTGACCCGCGCCCTAACCCTAACTCACTAACCCGCCCCTAACCCCAATATTTGTCACTATTGCTTACATGCCTAACCTGCCTAACTCACTTAAACCGCCCCTAACCCTAACATAAAACCAACAAGACACTTACCTGAACCCAACGCATGACCCAACACCACAGGGCTAACAATAGCAAAGCCACAATGACGTCAGTATGTCCATTTTGTGTTTTCAGGATTTTGAGTTTCAGGATTTTGGTCTTTCAGTCTATAGTTTTCAGGATTTTGATTTTCAGGCTTATAGTGTTTCAGGTTTCTGATAGGGAACCATATACATATATATATGTATATATACATACACACACACACACACATATATATATATATATATATATATATATATATACACACACACACACATGCACACACACACAGTGGATATAAAAAGCGTACACACCCCTGTTAAAATGCCATGTTTTTGTGATATAAAAAATGACCATAATAAATCATTTCAAAACTTTTCCTACCTTTAATGTGACCTATAACCTGTACAATTCAAATAAAAAACAAATCTGTTAGGGGAAAAATATAAAAAATAAAAAACGGACAATACGCTGATTGCATAAGTGTGTACACCCTTAAACTAACACTTTGTTGTGTATTCACACCTTAAACTAATACTTTGTTGAAGCACCTTTTGATTTAATTACAGCATTCAGTCTTCTTGGGTACATACCTGCCATCAATTAAAAAGACTCTGATTAACCCCAAATAAAGTTCTGCTATCCTAGTAGGATATTCCTGATATTTATTCAGTTGCCTGCTACAGCAAAAGCCATGGTTCGCAGAGAGCTTACGAATCATCAAAGAGTTCTCAGTGTTGAAAGGTTCGCAGATAGCTTACGAATTATCAAAGAGATCTCAGTGTTGATAGGTACCAGTCAGGAGAAGGGTACAAAAAGATTTCCACAGCATTGGATATACAATGGAACACAGTGAAGACAGTCATCAAAAAGTGGAGAAAATATGGGACAACAGTGACTTTGCAAAGAACTAGATGTCCCTCCAAAATTGATGAAAAGACAAGATGAAAACTGGTTAGGGAGGCTGCCGAGAGATCTACAGCAACACTAAAGGAGCTGCAGGAATTTCTGGCAAGTACTGGTTGTGTACTACATGTGACAACAATCTCCTGCATTCTCCATATGTCTGGACTATGGGATAGGGTTGCAAGATGGAAGCCTTTTTTTACACAGAAAAACATCTAGGCCTGGCTAAAATTTGCAAAACAATACACCAAGTCTCCCAAAAGCATGTGGGAAAATGTGTTATGGTCTGATGAGACCAAGGTTGAACTTTTTCTCCACAATTCCAAAAGGTACGTTTGGCAGAAAAACAACACTTCACATCACCAAAAGAACACCATCCCACGGTGAAGCATGGTGGTAGCAGTATTATGCTTTGGGGTAGATTTTCTTCAGCTGGAACTGGGGCTTTAGTCAAGGTGGAGGGAATTATGAACAGTTGCAAATACCAGTCACTTTCAGCCCAAAACCTTCAGGCGTCTACTAGAAAGCTGAAGATAAAGAGGAATTTCACCTTTCAACACATCAATGACCCCAAGCAAAGTTTTGGAATGGCCCAGCCAGAGCTCAGACCTAAATCCAATAGAAAATCTGTGGGGTGACATGAAGAGGGCTGTGCACAAGAGATGCCCTCACAATCTGAGAGATTTGGAGCACTTTTGCAAGGAAGAGTGGGCAAATATTTCCAAGTTAAGATGTGCCATGCTGATAGACTCCTACCCAAGAAGACTGAATGCTGTAATTATATCAAAAGGTGCTTTAACAAGGTATTAGTTTAAGGGTGTGCACACTTATGAAACCAGCGTATTATACATTTTTTTAAATTTTTTCCCCTAACAGATTTGTTTGTTTTTCAGTTGAATTGTACAGGTTATAGGTTACATTAAAGGTGGGAAAAGTTTTGAAATGATTTATTGTGGTCTCATTTTTTTATAACACAAAACCCTGGCATTTTAACAGGGGTGTGTGCACTTTTGTATATCCACTGTATATAATATATTAGCTTTTGTTGACATTCTTGTTTGTTGACATTCCAAACAGACACCACAATGTGTCAAATGAGGAAATGTTCAAAAAGTGCAAAATGTGTAAATGCTTATGCATGCACTGACAAACAACCTCAGTCCATGCAAAATGTAAAATGAAAAAAGAGTAAGAAAACATCATTGTGTGCATGGGGGAAGCACTCCATGCACCCCAACCACTGTTAATTATGTATACTAACCTGAGATCACACAAAATCAGGGAAAGGGAATATTCTGAAACCTGGAGAATTTGGAGATTTCTCACACCTGTCAACCATTTGTTTAGTCAAGCAAAAGCAGTCAACCAAATGGATGTTGATGAAACACACTGATGACCGAAGCAGCTGTACCTGTATACCTTCAAGTAGATGCAGAATCACAGAAAGTGTCTCAAACATATACAGGAACTAAGTACATCATAACACACATGAAGAAAGCAGACAGGAGCTAGAGTAAACATTTTAGTCATGACACACAGAGTTTATGCCACAAATAGGTGCACTTATTTTTCCTGGGCTGTCCTGTATACTAATTCACCCCTTTGGAGTACTGAGTGATGTCCTTCTATTCCAGTGTTGCAGTATTCTACTTGTGGGTTTGCCCTTCTTCCTCTCCAGTTTGTCCGGCCAGGTTTCCAAAGATTTTCAGTCCCTATTGGTGCGTCAGACATCTGACATGGCTGCAGGAATGTGGGCCATAAAAGTGACGTCTGCACACACCAGCCCTCAGAACTTTTTAGCCGCTAGTCGTATGCCAGGTGTTCCTGCTTCTCACAGACGTCAGATCAAAAAAGATTCAGTTAAGTACCCCATTGGGGATTCAGTCCTACTTTGTTGTTAATTATAGTCTGTCAATGTCATCCGGTAAGGGTAAGTGCAAGTGCGGTCAGCAGATTCCCCACAAAGACATGCATGACCTTTTGTCTAGGCAGGGAACACGATCATGAGAACTGAGCCATTTGCTGATCATTTGTCCCTAAGACCTTATGCCACCATTTACAGGCCTTACACTTGTATTTAGAGTATCAGTACTTGAAATAAATAGCGTTGGGGATGGAGGCCACACCCAACGCCCCGTCTGAACTGTCTAGAAAGAGGGTCAAGTCCTCACATCCTGCTTCATCTGCTGTGCCTATGTCTACTATACCTCAGTCTGTAGTCAGTATCAGCTTGACTGCGGATCTGGCGTCCGCCGGTGTAGATAAAGCGGGTACTTCTGAGGAAGCTGCACAATCTCGGGCGGACGACATGTCCACAGAGGATTTACCAGCACCTACCTTAGATTCCGGGGGGAACCATCATTCATTCAGGGCCCATTGGACACTGCCACCACCATTCTGATGCCTGACCCTAGGCCTATTCCTAGCCAGATACAGGCAAGGCCTTTAAAGAAAAAACAAAAAACAAGACACCTCACTCCAACCTCTGAAAGCATGGTGGATTTGCAGGCCTTCAGCCAGAGTTTGTTCAATGCCTTTATGGCCCTTAGGCCTTCTGCAGAACCCTCTGCCGCTGCTCCTCCCCTCCTTAGTCCCAGACCTCCAACTCAGGAAAGGAGGGTAGATCAGCCTGAAGAAGAGGAATTGTCTGATTCCTCTGAGGAATCTCTTTCTTACTCTTCCCAAATCTCATCTCCCCCGAGATATGGATCTGCTGAGGAGGGGTCTGTTGAACCTGACTCCCCTGTAGAGGATCTTACCTTTGAGGAAACTATTAATAAAATGAAAGACCACTTTAAGTGGCAATCCTTGGATATGTCTGATGTAAAAAAAGGTTTTATGACCTTATTCAAATGGACTCCCCCAGTCCTTCTGCCATTCCTTCTATTCAACCTGCATTCTTGGATGCTTTTGCCTCAGCCTCCATTAGCTCCCAACCTCCAGCCCCATGTAGAGCAGATAGACTCTGTCCCTGAGACAGAGAAATGTCTCTTTAAGTGCCCTCCTGCTGATCCTGCCACTATATCCATCTCTATGGACAGGGCCTCCAAGCTCCTGCCTACCACTGCTAGCCTCCCTGCTGATAAGGACAGCAAGACCATGGAGAGGTTGGGAAAGAGAATTTATACTTCTGCCACCCTCTCATTTAGAGCCACCAATTACCAAACTCATATGACCATATACTCCTTAGCTCTGCTGGACAAAGCCACTAAAGATTTAGATGACATCCCTGACTGTGCAGCCAAGGCCTCCTTGTCTTCACTGATAGCCCTCATCTCTCAAGTGAATAGACACTCCTTAGAATGCAGTTATGATGCAGCTGAAGCCTCAAGCAGGTCAGCTGCATCAGCTTCAGTACTAAGGAGGTACTCATGGCTGTGACTACAGCCTCTCCCAGATGACTTCAGGGCCAAACTCCTTGACGCACCTTTGGATCACTCAGCCTTTTTGGTGCAAAAGTGGCTGACCTATTCAAATCCTTACAACAGAAAGGAAAAGAATTACAGGATCTAAAACATATCCTGGTCTCGCCTATTCCCAAGTTCCAGAGGAACTACCCAGCAAAGACCCAGTTTATCAAGAAAACCTCCAGCTTCCTGGTCTAGAAGACCACCGTAGAAGACAGCCTCCTCAGACTAGGCCTTCTCAGTCTTCTAGCCAAAGGCCCCCCCCTTTCCTGATAGGACAGGTAGTGTCTGACTGCTTGCCAAAATGTCAACCCACCCCCCCATCCATTCCCCTTTCTGCTCGTCTCTATCACTGTGTCCCTACATGGTCATTCATTACCTCAGACAAGTGGGTTCTGTCCATCATACAAAATGGCTACTTCATGTCCTGGATCACCCCCCATCAAGACTGGGCATACCACAGCCTCCTCTCAGTCAACTACCCCTCCTCCATCAGGTTTTGCAAACCCTGCTACTGCAGGGCACCATGGAACCAGTTCCTATTCAAACAAAAATAAAAGGATTCTACTCCAGAATTTTTTTTGGTACCCAGAATAGATGGGCCATGGAGGTTGATTCTAGACCTCTCACGCCTCAACCCCTTCCTAAAAGTTCCTACTTTCAGGATGCTCACCCTACCTTCTCTCTTTTCACTCATCCTTCCACAGGGTTTCATGGCAACCCTGGACATAAAAGATGCTTACCTTCACATACCTATAAAGCCCGCCTTCAGGAAATACCTTAGATTCCTGGCAGGCTCATCTCACTTTCAGTTCTGTGTCTTGCCCTTTGAGCTTTCTACTCCCCCCAGGATATTTACAAAATGCCTGGCACCAGTCATCACCTACTGCAGGGAAAAGGGAATTCAGTTATTCCCTTACCTAGACAACCTCTTAATCCAGGCAAAAGATAAGAAGACTCTTCTCCATCACTCCCAGGACCTTCTGGTAATCCTACAGTCTCTACGATTCATGATCAACTTTCCAAAATCCCACCTCAACCCCACGCAGGATATTGTTTTCCTGGGTTGCAGGATCAGGAAGACCTCATGAAGGCCTTTCTTTCAGCAGAAAA
Organism: Protopterus annectens; assembly: GCF_019279795.1. Classification (NCBI taxonomy): domain Eukaryota; kingdom Metazoa; phylum Chordata; order Ceratodontiformes; family Protopteridae; genus Protopterus; species Protopterus annectens. The sequence continues at coordinate 183,851,661 of NC_056725.1, read as the reverse complement.
GGTGTTATTCCTCCAAAATCACCTTCTTTCTGCTGTACAATCAACAGACCTAACTGCAAGACAATTTCTGAGACTTCTAGGTTACATGGCAGCTACCATTCCCATGTTGCCCCTAACAAGGATGCACATGAGGAAACTTCAATGGTACCTCCGGTCAGTGTGGACCCAACTCTCCCACCTTCTGGCATTCAGGATCCCATTGCTCCCCTGCTTGCATCAGGAACTGAGATGGGGGGTGGCTCAGGTAGCCCAAAACCCAGGACTGCCTCTGCAAACACCCTCTCCTTCCCAGACCATGTACACAGATACCTCACACCTGGGCTGCGGAACAACTCTGGGAAAAAGGAAAGTACAAGGTGTGTGGACAGACACAAACAGGACCACATAAATGTGAGATAAATGAGAGCCATCCTCCTTGCTCTACAGGCCTTCCAGCCCTACCTAGAGCAGGGCTCTCTAAAGATACCACTGTCCTGTGGTATCTCAACAAGCAGGGAGGGACCAAATCGTACCTTCTATGCAGACTAGCTCTGTGGGCATGGGAACTGGCTACCTCACAGGGGATCACCCTTCAGGCAGCCTATATCCCATCCCTGCACAACTCCCAGGCAGATTACCTAAGCAGAACTATTTCAAACAACCACGAATGGATGCTGCAAAGAGATGTTTTCCTGACTATGGTCCACAGGTGAGGTATTTCACAAATAGACCTGTTCACCTCCTCCATAAACAGGCAGCTTCCTGGCTACTGCACCAGGACACCAGACCCCAAGATATTAGCAACAGATGCCTTCTCGATAATCTGGAAGGGGAAATTCTTGTATGCATTCTTCCCCTTCCCATTGATACAAAGGCTCCTGCTGAAAATTCAGCAGGACTCTCCCAAAGTCTTGCTGGTGACTCCCTACTGGCCAAGACAGCACTAGTTCCCTCTTCTTCTTCACCTGTCCAAGGGCAATCAACACAAGTTAGCCCCTTCAGTGGACCTGCTCACACAAAACAAGGGGACTCAGATACACCCACAGTGGCAATTCATGCACCTCACCCTATGGCTGATAGGATTCTATTCCCCTTCAGCCACCTATATAACGAGGATATGCTCACTGTCCTGCAGGAGGCCAGGAAACCCAACACAAGGAAATCCTATCTCTCTGAATAGAAAAGGTTTTCTATTTGGTGTCACAAAAAACAGTTAGACCTGCTGGAAAACGATATGCCTCTCATCCTGTCATACATATATGATAGATTACTATAAGGAAGCAGACTTTAAGAAATATCATAATTTATCTGCTGAACAAAGGACAGCACTGAATAGCCTTATTGTCAATAAGGATATTGTGATAAAAAATGCGGACAAGGGGGGTGCTATTGTCCTTATGGACACGACATGGTATAACAATAAATTGAATGAGTTATTACAAGATAGTAACACATATCTACTATTGTAGACAGGGTGAATATTCAATTAAATGCTCTATTGTATGAAATGAAAATATCTGAGGAAACTTATCAGTTTCTCAAAATAGAGAAACCAGTTATTCCGATCTTTAAAGCACTAATCCAGAACCCACCCCTTAGACCGATAGTATCTGGAAGGTTAAAACCCTATTTAGATCAAATGGGCAATGTGTTGAAAGACAGCACATTTTTCAGTTGAATAAATCCTATAGTAAGAATTTACTGATGGTCACTATGGATATTCAAAGTCTATTTACAGTGATTGATAACAAGTTTGGTGTTGACAGTGTACAATTGCTCTTGGCTGACCTAGGTGTCAGTGATGACAAGTTATCACTTATTACATCATTATTAAGCATTGTTTTGGAGAATAATGTTTTTCTGGGAGGTAACGGCATATATATAGGGGGGGGTCGCCATGGGACCCCCTGCGCTCTATCTATGCCAATTTGGTTCTCTCTCAATGGGAAAGAACACATGTCATCAACAATGAGGAATGCAGATGCCATCTACAGTTATATCTACGTTTTGTAGATTACATTTTTCTTTTATGGGATGGGACAGAGGAAGAACTAGATGAGTTCATTAACCATTTACACTCCACCACGAGGTTTTTCAGGTTTTCCATCAATATGTCACGCAGTTCCATAGATTTTTTAGATGTATGCATACAACAGGATACAAAAGGCTTTAGATCTAAGCTACACAAGAAAGATTGCTGGAAGAATTCACTATTGGCATTTGACAGCATGCACCCTAGATATACATATCGCAATATAGTACAGGGGCAGGTGAGTAGGGTCTCCAGGTTATGTCTTCTAGAATCAGATTTTGAAGAGGAGACAACTAGATTAAAGGAGAATTTTAATGATAGGGGCTATAAGCAGAATTTGGTAAATGAAACTGTAGAAAGAGGTAGGTCCAAGCGATTTACCGATTATAAGCCCTGGATTTTAAGAGCTTTTGAAATGGATGAGGTCAAAAAGAGTAATGAAGCTTTATGCAAAGACCCGCAGGTCATGTTAAATTATAGCAGTAATACTAGCGATATCTGTAATATAGTGAGGAAAAACTGGAACATCTTGACCAGTGACAGTACACTGGGGGACATAGTGGGACCTCAGCCCACGTTTAGATATAGGAGAAATAAAAACTTAAAGGATCTACTATGTAAGGAACCTTCTCTACCGAATGTGTCCTATGCTTTACCATACTCAACAGGAACGAGTAACTGTGGATTATGTAAAGCTTGTCCTTACATAAACAAAGATACTGCTTTTACACATCCCATTACCCGAAAAGTGTTTCATTTTAAAGGAAGAGCAACCTGCCGCACAACCAACATAGTATACTTAGCAGAATGCTGTCAATGCCAAGGTTTTTATGTAGGTAAGACGAATAGCATGTTTAAAGTAAGGATTCTTCAACATCTTTCCAGTATTAGGAACAAAGATGAAAGAAATGCGTTATGTAGGCATGTGACTTTGTATCCTACACATACATTCAAATTTAGGGTCATTGCAAATGTTAAACCCAGCACTAGGGGGGGTGATATTATGCTCCAAACAGAAACAATAGAAACAAAATGGATTGCTAGCTTAATGGCAAACAGGAAGCCAGGTTTAAATGAGTTCATACTATTTTGAAAATGTCTTTCACTGAATGTTATTTTTGAATGTGATTGGCTTTTATATGTATATAAGTGAACCATCTCATTCATTTTATTTATCTGAAGAAGGGTCATCTTATCCTGTGATTTTAAGAATAAAGAAGATTTTTAAGCTGTCAGCAGTGTCCAACTTTGCTTTGTTTTTCTTCACTTGTGCTACCTGCTCAAGTTGGACTTTGGCATTATACTGGATATTTGTTTTTTCACTATTATCCTGTCATACATGTGTGAACTCATGCAGACAGGGATGTCTTACTCATCTCTGAAGGCACACTTGTCTGCTATCTCTGCCTGCCTCTCACTGGATCCACCCCTTGCATTCAGATTCCCTTTCAAACTTTTCCTCAAAGGTATATTACACTTAGGCCCACCCAGCAAACTGTCTCCCCCTCCCTGGGACCTAAACTAATTTTTAGAAAAACTCACTCTAGCCCCTTTTGAGCCAGCAGACAAGGCCACCTTAAAAGTTTGCACATGGAAAAACTGTATTGCTGGTAGCTCTGACTTTCGCCAGAAGGGTTTCAGAATTGCAAGCTCTTATGGCTATACTACCTTAATCTTCCACCTGGACAGGGTGACCCTCAGGACAAACCCATCATTCATTCCCAAAGTAGTGAATGACCTATCCTTGAACCAGCCCATCCACCTGCCCACCTTCTTCCCTAACCCACAGGGGGATAGTGAGAGAATGCTACATTCCCTAGATGTCCACAGACAACTTAGGTTTTATCTTCATAAAATCAAACCTTTTAGGAAATCAGACCAACTGTTTGTCTCCTTCCACCCCAGGGCTTTACGGAAAGCTGTGAGTGAACAGACCATTTTGACTTGGATCTCCCGGGGCATTTCCTTCTGCTACCTACACCATGGTAAGACCTTGCAGGGCAATGTCAAAGCTCACTCCACCAGAGCAATTGCCTCTTCTGGAGCCTTTTTTAAGGGATTAGACATACTTGAGGCAATCACTTGGTCCCCAGTTCACACCTTCACCAAACACTACAAACTGGACCATATCTCCAGACTCAGGGCAGGGTTTGCCAGGGATATCCTACACAGATTCCTGGAAACTTAATCTAGGCCACCTCCCAATCCTCAGTGAGATTTGGCACTCACCCTCAAGTAGAATACTGCAACACTGAAATAGAAGGACATAGGAAAGTTGTGTAAAATGTTACCATAACCATAGATGTCCTTGTCTTCCATGTTGCAGTATTCCTTCCCACCCACCTTCACCACTTGTATGACTGCACTTGCTCTCCAGGGTGATATTGGACAGGGTATGCCCTTACAGGACTGGCTCAGGACTGGGGCTTTTACTATGTTCTGAGGGCTGGTCCGTGCAGACGTTACTTTTATGTCCCACGTTCCTGCAGCCACGTCAGATGTCTGACGCACCAAGAGGGACTAAAAATCTTTGGAAACTTGGCCGGACAAACTGGAGAGGAAGAAGGATAAACCCACAAGCAGAATACTGCAACATGGAAGAGAAGGGCATTTATGGTTATGGTAAGATTTTACACAACTTTCCTTTTAGTGGGGATTACTGATTATCCAAACCAATGATCTAAGTTCACTTAATTAGTACTGTAAAAAAATAGTTAACTTAGCTGCTCACTTGGTAGTAGCTTGGTTATATAGAAAGTGCAGTGAATAATGAATGCAAAATGTCTTTTGAAGCTGAGCAGTTTTGTCTTGAGTATCAGTATGGAGTGAGATGGAGAAAAAGCCGTATTGTGAGGTGAGGGTTAAAAATGCTGTGAAATAAAAACAGTGTAGTGATATTGCATCTACCTGCTTGAAAAGCAAGGTCTTAATAATGGTGGGCCTAAAGATTTCAGACTGGGAATTTCAATACAAGTATATTATCAAGTTAATTCATGAAAACCACCACTGATCATTCTGAAATATTCCTGCAAAAACATCATTTTATGTGTGACTCAGAACAAGCTTTGAGGAAACAAAAATACCAGGCTTTGCTTTAGAAGAGGCAGCTATCACATTCAAGAGGCAATCTAAGATATTGATACACAGAATGTGCAATAAAGTTATGAGGCTATAGATGCCTAACTTTGGAGGCTAGAGATATTTAAAAATAAAAAAAAAATCTGTATTCTTATTATGCTATCTAGTGAAATATTTGTTAAATAGTGCAAGTATTGCTTGGACTGAAATTTTATACAAGAAATACAAAACAGTATTTTGGACAAACAATTGCATTGATATATATACCACATTGTATAAAAAGTTAGGAATTAATGTGGTTTGAGTTTTTGATCAAAATATTACGATTTGACAATGTCAGTTGTATTGACAAGTGAAATGTAGACTGAATATTTTGAAATTTGATAATGTTTGTCCATATTCTTCAGTATATCCTTCCTTCTACTACATTTGAACGGTTTGGTTGCAAATGTTGAAATCACCTTGAAAGACAATTTTACAATTTGATTCAAAATTAGGCTTTTATGACGTTTATTTAATGACAGTCCTGTTCTTAAAACAATCAGTGTCTCAGACATGCTACAGTTAGTACCCTGCCAGCACTCAGGTTTTATTAAAAAAAAAAATATATATAATTTTTTTTTTTTTTTGCATTTAAACTGTAGCAAACTGTTTACTACACTGTAGCAAGCAGTTGCTACAGTTTAGACCACTCACAGGGCTGTACAGAGTTCAGATTTGACTGCAATACCAGCTTTTAATAACTGGTATTACATTAAAGACTAGTTGGGATTGGCTGATTGCGGGCTCCAACACTTTGCACCCGGGGCTGTTGCCCCTCTCCCTCCACCCTAGCTATGCTACTTCTTAGGGGAATACTAGTGCAGTTACATCTAACAGCCCAGTGTTCAATTTAGAAACATAATAATCTGCTACTAATAAGATGCTGCTCAGTGTGGCTTTATCATGTTTCTGAATTGCTAAATATCACTCTTGAACTAATATGCTCACTGGCATTGCCTAATTACTATAGGTGTGATATATTTATGACTCCTGGTCTTAGTTAAGTCTTAGACCACCTTGGAAATGAAATGTTGAATGTGTTTTTTTTAAACTATATATGTATGATAATTCAAGAATGTAATAGTAATGACATTCTAACAAAACAGAAATATATATGCATGCATATTTTGACTCTTTCAAAGCACGAGTGTTGTCAGCTTAATTGGAGGATAGTTTAAAGCAGAAATGTAATCATTTTTGTTACATAAGGTCTGTGTTTCAGCAAAACAGTCACTTACTTGTTTGTTACACCTACTCAAAGATTGCATTCATTTGGCAAAACATTATCCACATCCAGACAAAACAATCGAGAACCACCTTAATGTATCTGTGCACCCATCTCATCATGAACTTATTTTCCTAACTCTGTTTAAAAACCTTCACAATTTGATGTAACAGGCTGTTGTTTTTCTAGCTCATGCAGCATCTTGGCATGTGAGCTTTTCAAGGTAAGTATTCTGTCAGTTTTTTCTAGGCACTAGGCATAGCAACAAAACGTAGAGGCTTACTGAATTGACTTAACATGTTTCTTTTGCATCTTTGCTTATAGAATACTCTGCCTCACCCACGGGATAACAGTAACCTACAATAACCTACACTAAGTGTTTATGTTCATTTTCATGTTTGTTTGGTTACTAATTTATTATCGTTTTCTACTCTGTGCCTAATTTGAAACATACTCTTCAAGATCATAGGAGATTACTAGGCTATCGACGTGGAGGTAATTTTAAGCCTAGCCATTTCATCCCAATGTAATACCATAGAAATGGTAGTCAGTACCCAAGATTGAATTTAGTGATGGCTGCCCATGTCCAGGAGGGTTGTGATCTCTATTCCAAGTAAGAATTTATGGTGCCCCATCCACTCGACCAAGTTCCTCTTGAACAGTGTCATAGGAGTGCTGTTTCTCATGAATTGGTAGCCTGTTCCAAAGATGCAGCAGTCTCTGGGAGATAAATCTGTCCCTCAAGCATGTCTTATTTAAGCTGCAGGCCATATTTAGGTCCCTGGAATGGGCAGCCCTAGTCCCATTTGATTTATGGATATGCAGCAAGTTCATTAGGTTTGGGTCTTAGATAGCTCTGTAGGCCAGGCATAAGTCTCCCCTAAGAAGTCTATATGATACGGAGTTTAGTGATAGAGACCTTAGTAAGTCTGTGTAAGGCACATACTGGAGCCCTTTGATACTCTTTGTTAGAAACCTCTGAGGTCTCTCTCTGCTGTAGGTGCTTAGTACAGTACATGCTAAATAGGGCATTATACTCAGTTATGGGCTGGATAGGTATAGGGAGGATTATAACTTCTTTTGCTCTCAAGGTGATGTTTTTACTAAGCAAGTGTGCTACATAGAAAGCTTTCCTTACTACAGTAGACACATGGTGGTCGAGTTAAGGTTGCAGTCAACTTATGATCCCAGGTCCCTTACCACTTCCTAGGCATTTAGGGTATTGTTATTGATTTGATTTGATAGTGTGAAAGGACATTGTTTGTGCCAAAGGGTATGATGATGCATTTCTTTGCATTCATTTTGAGACCATGACTAATACACCAGCCGGTGGTCTGTGTGAGACCATCCTGGAGTATACTGACATCAGTTGGAGATTCAATGATTGTACCTAGTTTGCAGTCGTCTGCAAACTTGGTCAGCCACAACCCCTTAGTTTTGACTTGAATTTTTGAAAAGTACATACCAAACAGTAGGGGGTCCAGCACTGACACCTGTGGCACCCCACTGGTAACAGGTCTGCTGGCTCATGTGGAGTCACCCACTTTGATAGTGTATATCTGATTTGTGAGCCAGTTGGCAACCCATCTTACAACAAAGCTGTTTACATTCAGTTTGCTAAGTTTATTGGTAATGCCTGAATGTGGGATTGTGTTAAAGGCCTTTGCCAGGTTGAGGTATGCTGTGTGCACAGATTTACCCTTGCCAATGTCCTTGGTCACATTTTCAAATAAATCCACCGGATTTAACAGGTGGTATCTGCCCTTCACGGAGCCGAATTGTGCAGGATCCAGGTCACCTATGTCTTTATTTATGAGGTCCATAATGATATGTTCCTTGGCCTTACAGATGAGGCTGGTCAGGTTTATAGGTCTGTAATTCCCCGGGTCTGTTGGTAGGCCACTTTTCTGGAGGGGAATAACTGTTGCTGTTCTCCATTTCACAGGAATAAAGCCTGTGGTTAGGCTATGATTGAAAAAGGTAGTTAGTTGTGATGCTAGTTCATGTTTTAGCCTGTTTAGAAGACAGTTTGAGATGTCATCTGGTCCCATAGATGCTGTGTTTTGGCCTTGGACAAGGCTTTGAGGACCTACTCTTCAGATATGTAGGGTGAGGGACAAGTTTTGGGGAAGGTTTGTTGTATATTAGGAGGGCATAAGGGAGTGAAATTTTCATCAAATCTACCTGCTAGCAGGTTTGCTATCTCTGTGAGGTCAGTGTGTGTGATAACATTGGAAACTAGTTCTGCAAATGCTTGGGTACCTCTCCTTTAGGTTACATATGTACCTGTAAAAGGCCTTATGGTTTCCTTGGCTGTACTTGTTAAGTTTCTGTCAAAGAAGCCCTTGGAGGATTTGACAAGTTGTCTTATTTGCTGGTTGAGGCTAAGGAGGATGCTTTTCCATTGTTGGGGCTATGCCTTTGTTTTCTTGGACAGCAACTTTTTGCTTTTATTGCAAAGTTTGTTGATGCTGGATGCCCACAATGGCAGCTTACTTGAGGGTCTGGCTTTGATTCTTTGTTATACAAGCGATTGCACAGGACTTTAGTGTAAGCTTAAGCGTAGTTACCACTTCCAGCTTGGGATGGGGGCCTTAAATACATTTATACCTTCACCTAGGAGGGTATAGCTTGCTTTGGTGAATTTATTTATTCTGATTTCACCCTTTGTGAGTTCTGGTGTTAGTGCTATCTTGAAGGTGACTGATTTGTGGTCAGTTTTAATTAATGAGCATCCAACAGTTGCATCACTGCATTTTTTGACATGTTCGTGTGAACCAGCTCCCGAATGCTTGTTCCCCTTGTTGTGGTATGGACAATTTTTTCCAGGGCATTTGAATTAACAAAGTCAAGGAACTTTTGCGCTAGTGAGTTAAGGCTAGTGTAATTTTCCAGTTGATGGTGGGATAATTGATATCCCCCATAATGAGTGTGTTCGGTAAAATTTGGATTTCTTCCAATTTTATCATGTAGGCTTCATGGTGTCGTGAGCCATGGAGGGGGATCTATAACTGGTTATGACTTGAATGGGGGTCTCTCCCACTGTAAACTGGACCCAGAGTAGCTCCATGGATTTGTCCAGTTTAACTAGACAGGAGGTGAATTTATCTCTAATATATATTGAAACACCCCCTCTTTTGGTTTCCACATGTTCATTTTGGTGTCTAAAAGTGTGGAAGGCATTGTAACCTTTCAAGACAGGGATACTCTCTGAGGTCTTGAACTAGGTTTCTGTGACTGCACAGACATCTACATCTTCTGGTGATCGATGTGTTTCCAGGGATTGATGTTTTTGGTTTAAGCTCCTAGCACTTAGCAGCATGACCCTTATTTTGTTATGATTGGTTAATTTCACATTGGTAATGTTGTATTTGAGACCTTGCCTAAAAAGGCACTATGGAGGATGCAAGAGTCTTTGCTAGCAGCTGAAAGCCTAGAGGTGCCAGGTTTGTCCAACACAGCTTCTCAGGCTGACAGAACTGGATCCCCCTTGAATGACACCAAAAACTGAGCCAATTATTGAAATCAATCATTTTTTGCTTATTCTGTGGCATCTTTCTAGGTGAGGGTAGTATGCTGCTCAAGGATAGGGATATACCTGCCTAGGACACATACACAGAGAGCTCAACCATGTCTCTCTTCATATAGTCCAGTGAGGTACATCTCAGGTCATTCAACCAACATGAAGTATGACAGAGTCATAACGGTACTTGTTGCTGAGAGACCTGAGTGCATGTGTTATCTGATGAATAATAATAAAAAAAATCCAGTTATTTTAAAACTGATCTGTTATATATTTCAACATTTTAATTTTAAAGTAATTACTAAGAAGCACTGTGAACAAAGTTGCTTATTAGCAGAAAATGATGTAATTTTAAACAGCTGTGTAATATGAGTTCATGAAAGTGAAGCAAAGCGATAAAAAAAAAAATCTAAACTTTTAGTTTATGTTGCATGCAAACTGAAGAATGACAGTCTACTACAAATGCACACACACCATTAGGTCGCGATACACTTCCCTGCTGCTGGTGGCTATGGTAGTGCAGCTGTTAGCATTGTCACCTTACAGCTAGAGGTTCTCCAGTTTGATTCTCAGCTGGGGTGCCTTCTGTGCAGAGTTTACATGTCCTCCCTGTGTTCATGTAGGTTTCCTCCAGGTGCTCCGGTTTCCTCCTAGATCCCAAAGACATGTTGCAGGTGGATTGGACACTCTAAATTGGCCCTAGGCGTGAGTGTGTGCATGTGTGTGCCTTTTGTGGAAGGTTGGATGCCAGGCTGGCAACTCAGCACTTAAAACTCCACTGCCAGTCATTGTTCGGACTGTTGTTCTGCTGTGGCAACCCCTAATGGGAAAAGTTGAAAGGAGAAGAAGACACTTCCCTGCTGCTACTAGCTCATATTGGCAAGTGTCCTAACTCTCAATATCCTGATTCCCATGCAGTACCACTAAGCTAACTATCATACCCCAGAACCATGAGTCTAACCACAAAAACATCTTCTCTTTGCTCCCTAACCCTAACCACGAGACAACTCCTGATTGCTCCCTAATCATAACTTTGAACCAGGTCCTGATTGTTCCCTAACCATATCTCTGAGCCAAGCCCAAATTACTCTCTAAACCTCTGAGGCAACTCCCAATTACTCCATAACCCTAACTTTTGCCAATTCCTGATCACTCCCTAAACCTAACATCCCCCTCGCCTCCCTAAATCTAATGACCCTCCCCCAAATTCCCTTCTCTATTTACCAGTTCCACAATGAGACCTTGAAGGCATTTGACCACTGTGGGAGCTGCATCCCTGAACTCCCATTCATGTTTGAGCAGCTACTCAACCAGGTGGGTGCACAGGGAAACAGCTACTCGATCCCATGGTTTCAATTTCCTGTGATATGAGCAGCTGGAGCTCAAGCAGCTATTACGTCTGCAGAATGAATAGCTTCTGAATCTTGTGAGGCTCTCAATGAATGAAGGTAAGAAGGGATTGCTTAGTTAAGGTGTATTACTTTTCATATCTGTGATGTGTTTACAGTTCAGTCCCACTGAATGAATATCAGTGAATGGCTCAACAGTATTAAAACTGTGCAGACTACATTGCCTGCTAAAAGATACAGATACAAATTGTCATTGTCCCTTCTGCAGTTTGAATTAATTATGCTCAGTTATTCTTTCATCAAATACCTGTGTTACATGATTTTTTGGGTCTATATTAAATCAGCAAACACTTAAAAAAGTGAATGCTGATTTATCGACCCCATGTAAGCAAAAGCTTACAATCCTCAACCCTCAGAACAGCGATTTTTTTTTCCCAGGGAAAAAAAATCTCTGTTCCACAAAAAAAATAAATAAATAAAAACTACAAAACATTACATAACGTGCCCCCCCACAGCCCCCCTACTTAAATATATAAATTCTGAGATTGCACTACAGTGAAGAAGACGGCAAAGTAATGGAGGCGGCCAAGCGATTTCTTTCCCAGGAAAAGAAATCGCTTATATGCCGTTTCGCTATTTTGCTGTTTCGTGCTTTCAAGTCGATCGAGGGATTGCATCTTTAATTATATAATAGGGACCCGATTTTTTACATGTTATGCATAGTTAGCATGCCTCAATCATCCTTCCTTCTTTATCTCTGTTACTATATCACTATCTGGTCACTGTTTCTTTCTTCGTCTTACCATGTAACTTAATTTTCTCCCAGCAGACTCTATTTGCCTTAACATATAACTTCTATTTGCCCTATCGTGTAACCTCATTTTCTCCCCCAACTCTATTTTCTACAGTTTTGGTTTACTTTCTATCGACTGCCTTTCCATATCTTAACTTTCTAACATACCTCCTTCTTAACGCAACTTTACATCGCACTGTATCAAATTTCTTCTTACTTTCCAACTCACCTCAGCCAATCCTTCTCCAGATACTTCACCAGTAATTGTAGTTGCTACACTCTCCAAACTCCTAAACTATAGTTGTTCCTACAAACTTTATTTTCCTCTACCCTATTATTATCAACAAATCTAATTCAACTTGCTATTTGCTTAATCCCAAGTATATTATAATTGTGTCCAAGTTCCTGATCATTCTGTCAAAAAGGTCACCTTTTTTTAATCAGAACATTTATTATTCTTAATCAGTGCTACTTCATACGCCTGGTACCATGTTTTTCCGTCTTGCAGATTATGTGGTTTATATTAAAATGTGTAAATAATTGATTGTATAAATGTGAAACCTGTAAATCAATCTGTAGAACTTTTCTCCCTGGACCTCCACTGATAAGAACATTTCCTTGCCCAGTTTGATAATCCCAGTCAATAAATAAATACATAAATATATAAATAATAAGTCACCTCTCATCTTTTCTCCATAATCAGAATGCAATTCCTTGTATACCTTCATACAGATTTCAAACTCTATAATATTTATATCCATCAGCAAATACAAATGTTCTAAAGAAAGTAATCATTTTACTAACTATAACTAATCATTTATATATTAACTGTTTCGGCTGTTTTGGGTTCAAGTTTTTTTTTCATATTCTGAACCAGTATTTGCAAAGTATTTTACATAGTAAGAAAGCCTGTTTCACTAATTCCTCTGCATTATATGTCTTAATAGTGCACTATCTTTCTTAAAACACTTTATTTTTTGTGAGTAGTTTTCTTAAAGATAAGCTCATTAAAATATCTTCTCAGCTTAAATCATTTCACAATATTTGTGTCTTTTATGGCTTCTTTTATGTGGGCGGCTGCAGTGGTGCAGCGGTTAGCATTGCCACCTTACAGCAAGAGGTTCTCCAGTTCAATCCTCGGATGGGGTGAGTTCTGTGTGGAGTCTGCATGTCCTCCCTGTGGTCATATGGGTTTTCTCCAGGTGCTCCGGTTTCCTTCCAAAGACATGCTATAGGTGGATTGGATACTCTAAATTGGCCCTAGGCATGAGCAGACTGTGTGTGTGTGTTCAGCAGTAGTATTCTAAGCAAGCACTAATTGTAATAAACTTTGGAGGAACTGGAAATGGACTAAGGAATTTGTTTATTTTCTTTCTTTTCTCCCTAAAAAAAAAAAAAGGTAAAATGTTGAGATAGATGTGACTTTTTGTTGCCAGACTTGAGATTTATTTTTCCTCCTGTGCTCAAGATTAATGTGGCTGTTAATTATTTTTGATTTTTTCAGTTATTTTTTTTTTCTTATGTTTCTGGCATATTGATTTTAATATGCCTTTTTTCAAAGACTTGAATGTGTGAGTGTGCCACCTTACTGTATACTGTTCTGATGTTCTCTATATATGTTTTCTGTCACCAGAATATAAACTGGTGCTACTGTATTACAGGTGTTTTATTCATGCTTTCTGTGGAAAATGTTGTTGCTGTTAGTGGAAAGTGACACTTTAATGTATTTAGTACCACAACTAGCTACATGGGTAGTAGAGTGGTCTGGGTGTGTGTAGGTAGATCTTGATTTGAGTCCATAACAGGCAGAATATGTCTGTAAATAAATTAATTGATAGTGTGCTGCTTGTTATCGTGTCATTGTGCTGTTCCTATTTTAAATGACTTTGGGCATGTTTTATGTTGTTATGTCTGGTGGCATGTGGATAATGTTGGTTCCCAGTAGTAGCATTTTCAGAATCAGATCAGGCATTACTGGTTCATTTTTTTCTTTTCATGCCTCTGGTATAGCCTACTGGAAAAATGTTCATTCAAACAAATTTAAAATGTGCAATCCACCACTGGCCAGATGCATTTTCTTTGGATGTGATGCAGGTTTTTCAATGTGTTTCAAATGAATGTGAGTTCAAGGGGCAGAGAAGTTTTAATGCCAAGTCTATTTTCATTGTGAGTGCATGTGTGTGTGCCTTCTGTGGAAGGTTGGGCACCGGGCTGGCAACTAAACACCATAAAACTCCAATCATGAGAGGACAGGTGATCCACTGTGGCAACCCCTAACCAGGAAAAGCCAGAAGAAGAATGGCTTCTTTTATGTCTTCCTATAAACCCTGCCATTGATCCATGTGATATTTTTTCCATAACTGTTTTATATCCCTCTTTGAATTTTGTTTTAGTTTCCTCTGTTCTAATGTCCAGCTACATATGTTCTTATTAGACTCTTAAATAAACATTTATTGTTGCATTAGATTCTTTAATGCTCTTAAAATATTGCCAAACATTTGTATATTTTTTCTTATTATCTGCTTACCATATTTCAACATGCATACAACTTATTAAAGATATAATGAATTGAAAGATCAGATTATTAAGCATATTTTCCTTTTCTTTATTACACACAAGCCATCTCTTCACTGCAGTCAGTCAAGGATCATAATAACCTAAAGTGAGTATCTAATAGTTTTGATGTTAATGCCTCTGTGAAATAATGCACTGTTCCCACAGGCCTTGCATTTCACATCACAACTGGTCGTATAATTACTTTTTCTTAAATGATATTCTAAAGTGGTTCCATAGAAGAATCATTTCTTTATATTTTCTGTTTCATGTTCCCATTAAGTTAGTATCTTTCTCATTGCTTTCCGTAGTTTCCGAACATAGTGCGAAGGAAATATTTTCATAAAATGTATATGTTTAGCTCTAACCCTTTCCCCAAGTCCCATTTTTTCCTTAAGCATAACTCAATTATTTTAACATTCCAATTATAACACTATAATAATATAGGTTTCAGTCTCAGAATATTGTATTTGTATCATGTAAAAGCATTAAACATGTATTCCTTTGCTAATTAAACATCTTGCTTCATTTGTAACATTCTGAACGTATGTTTTAGTGCACATATTGTCAAAGAGAAAAGCACCCCAATCACTGGACATGCTTATTTTACTCCACAGTAAATTTTGTTTTTCTTTTCCAACTACCTTTAACCACGGTTGCCATATATGACTTTTCATAAAAACGTTCCTTGCAATTGTCTAAATTATTCTCCCTCTGTATATGCTTCTAATAATGTTTCTGTTTTTTCCAAAATCCACACACAAGTACTGCTTAGATAGTATATTTTCTCACTGACTTATATTTGAAATTCTCCCTTACATTTAGTCTTTCATATACTGATAAAGATGTCCCATCCTCAGTTTCATACTGTATTATTTCATTATACATAATTTCTATTACTTCCTGGCTTATCACCATATTCCCTATATTTCTTTCTTTATATTACTATACCTGAAATTTCTTCATTTCTTTTTGCTTTATAGTTTTCTAATAGTGTAATCCATTTCTTATAGAACATCTTTATCCAGTCCATATCCTTTCACTTAACTCTGAATATTCCTTCATGGATTTTGCCTCCACCAAGCACTCATTCAGTCTATTTCTCTCTCCTACAATTTCCTATCATGTTTCAATAAACAGCTTTGACAAATTTTATCACATCTGCACCAATCCCCATTATTAACATCAGGGCATGTCATGTCTCTTTGTATAGGATTTGTTACAGATTCCCACACTAAGGCCAATTGCATTTCATTTAGTTTAATTTCCATCTCTTTTGGTACCGATAATATTGTCAGCACTATTGAAAAATATATAAGTTTAATGGTTTACTATTGTTTGTTTGAATGGCAAAACATTTGCCATTCAAAACAACAAAAAGTAAAACTGAACACAAACATTCGAATGGCCACAACGTCGACTCAAATGATCGACACATTTGAATTGACATTGTTACCGAAACCATCACGTGATAGCTGTATAGGACCTGATGTAAATCAGACTCCTATACAACATATCACATTTTTGCAGGGGAGCAAGCCCTCCTGCTCCCCCCACACTCCCCGCTACTAATATATTCTAACTCCGAGATCACACTACAGTGGGTATATGGATGAATTTCTACTCCCCACTGTACTGCGATCTCTGTGAAGATAGTTGAATACACTTATGCGAATGCACTACTGCATTTACTTAAGTGTGTGTGACTATCCCATCCATTTAAATTTTGTGCATGACATTCTGACTTTCAGCAGCAGTGCTGCCAACAGACTGTCATTCGCACAAACAATAGTAAACCAAGTTTAATATATGTTTAAACACAAAAACTTTCTTAATACCCATTTATTCCATTTTACTTTTCCACTAACTTTATTATTATATTTTTGTTTTTTTCTACTACCCATTTTAACATAATTCATATGTTTAGCAGGTTTATAAACTCCTCTGCACTCTTAAATCCAGATTGTATTTGTTCTTTATTAACACAGAAAGTATCACTTTTCTGTCTAGAAACTCTTTTTAACCTTGTACTTTAAATGTCTGTTCAGTTCTTTCCACTGCTTGAACTAGTTATTCATCCTTTATACATATTGATATATTATCTAACTAGCTCTAACCTCGGTGATGTGCAGCTGTTAGCTGTGAGACCTTTGCTGTATATGATTTTACTGAGTCAAGATACAAGGCCGAAGTCTCACTGCAACAAACACTTCCCTCCTTTAGCAAGACAAGTCAGCCTGGTCTCAGACCACTACATTGAAGTCTGTGGGGCTCTGACCTTTGTAATACCTTTATACAAGGCTAAAGTCTCACTGCAACAAATGCTTCCCTCCTATAGCAAGATAAGCCAGCCTGGTCTCAGATCACTACATTGAAGTCTGCGAGGCTCTGACCTGTGTAATACCTTTATATGTATTGGTCCTAGAACTGAACTGTAGATTTAAAGTCTGTAGCTAACAGTCACACATCACCATGACCTTTCCAAATTACCCCTATGCCAATCTCCACTATGCAATTAGTGCTAATCAGGTCTCTTACTTTTGCAAATATCTTTTGACAGCTAAAGGAATAATGTTACGGTCCAGTAGTATCTCTGCAGAAGATGCTGCTCCAGCTCAAGAGCGTTAGTTCTCGATCAGATACCTAACCTCCTAGCTCACAAAGGCTCAGCTATTCTTTCTCCACTTTTGTATTGGAGCTTCTGTATACTTGGCCTTCTTTGTAGAAATCCAAAATTCCTCACACCTTCTTCCAAACTCTTTCTAGCCCAGTCACTCCTCTTACCTTGTCTATTCTATGCTGCCCCCATCCTTACTAATATTCAATCTACACTAACTATCCAAACTTGAACAAACATACAGTAAAATAGCCAGATTTGCCACTAATCTCCCTTACAATTCCCATCACTGAAGTGCCATTAAGACACTAAAATGGCCTGAATTCTCTCACCAACTACTAATTCCTCAATTACAAATCATAATCTATTCTGAATAACCCTGCCTCCTGCCACTCATTCTCCAACCTAGTATCTTACTACACCCCCCGACACCTTTGTACAACTGACAAACACCTCCTTAATATCTACAAACCTAGAAAGAACATTGGAAAGTCTCTTTATAAGTACTCAGTTGTACATGTCTGGAACACGCTCCCCCTCAATATAAGAAACATTGCCCAAAAGTACTTGTTTAAATGAGAACTTAAAACACTATCTACATAACTCACTCCAGATGGCAGTCCACTAAACTCCTCCATGATCATGTTAAATACAGACAAGCTAGGAATGAAACTAAAAGATCCATCTTAAATGACAAAAAACAGTACTAGTGTAATCTGCAGACAGCCAACCAGAACAACCCTCAGAAATTCTGGGCTGGTCTGAATAATCTGCTTCACCCCGGTAAAACATCTACCCCTATCCCAGCTGCTACTAGTGACAAATCCCCTGAGGATGTCTCAAACAGTTTTAACCACTTCTTAACTGAGACAATTCAAGCTCTAGCCAGCCAATTACCTCCTTGCTCTTCCAACCCTGATAGTGCCACCCATTTAAACTTACTCTCTTTCAGTTTCCAACTAGTGTTCACTTCATGTATTTACAACTTAATCAAAAAACTAAAGCCCACCACACTCCGCTGACCAACTCCCTGCCGAATACCTTCAAAAATTAGCTGATGCTATTGCCTATCCAGTTTCTATACTAATTAATCGTATTATAGCTGAGGCTAAAATTCCCACCATTTAGAAAACATCCTACATAATCCCACTACATAAAGGAGGTTCCTCCATTGAATTCTCCAATTATAGACCAATAGCCATACTTTCTCCACTTGCAAAGATCATGGAAAAATGTATACAAAAATAACTCATGCACCAGCTAATCCAGAATCACCTCCTAGCCGATACCCAACATGGCTTCCGTCGACACCACAGCACGACCTCCACTATACTAGCCTTTACCAATACTATCAATAACAACCATAACAATAATCAGATATCCTCGGCCCTCTTCTTGGATCTTTCCAAGGCATTTGACATGGAGGATCATCAACTGTTGATACACACCCTGCAGACTTATAGCCTTAACTCTAAAGCCCTTCAATGGTTTAAATCCTACCTCAGTGGGAGGCAGCAGGCTGTTCTCTGGCAGAACAAGCTCTCTATCCTATTACCTACCACCCTTGGAGTCCCACAAGGCTCCATACTTGGGCCCCTTCTCTTTTCCATCTTTATTAACAACCTCCATACTGTCATCCCTAATGTTAATTGTATCCAATATGCTGATGACTCCACCCTGATTTGCTCAGCTACATCTCCTGCAGACTTGAGGTTTGCTGCCCAGTCCGCCTTTAATATTATAGAAAACTGGCTATCTGAACGTCGATTGTTACTAAATCCCAAAAAAACTAAAATGGTGCTATTTTCACCCACACAAAGGTCTACAACTTTTACCTTCACCATAAAAGCAGAAGATGGGACAATTATCTCCCCTGACCGTTCTACAAAACTAAGTGTCATTATTGATAACAACCTAAAATTTGACCTACACGTTAATCAAGTGATCAAGACCATCAATAAAAACTTGGGTCACTATACAGAATAAAAGCCTTCTTAACCCCTCCAGCTAAGATTGCCATTGCCCACTCACACCTACTCTCAACCCTACTATATGCTTCCCCCCTTTGCTCTAATCTAAATAAGTCTGTACTTAGCAGACTATCAACATGTTACAATTACATTGCCAGGTTTGCCACTGGCCTACCTTTTATAACACACCACTGCACCAACCTTAAACAACTTGAGTGACTAGAACTTCCCAGTCTTATCCAATTTAACCTTCTGGTTGTGGCCAAGAAAATCCTCCTAAATCCAGATAATACACCTGCCCTTAAAAATATTATTACCCCCATAGCAATTCAAGACTGCTTCGATCCTCAAACAAGCTACTAATTCAAACTATCAAAATAGCAATGTAGCTGCTGACTCCCTCTTTGCAAACACTGCTGGCAGAGTCTGGAACCTACTGCCAGCTGAAATTACATTGCTCTCCTCCCTAACTCAATTTAAAACCAGACTCAAACAACATCTGGCTCTAAACTGGCTTTGCCACTGTAACAAGCCTGGCTAACTCATACCTCATATGTAAATAAATTATTAGTCAAGTTACTGTTAATCTTCTTTCTCTCCTGACTTTATCCAGGGTTTAACCCGTACCAGTGAAATTGTTATTCTGTCTTTGTAAATATCAAATCTGTAAAGTGTCTTCATTTTTATTTTAATTGTTGCTGTTTGTCTTGGAGCTTTTCTCCCCGGGCCTCCGCTGAAAATGGACATGATTCCAGTCGGACTATCCCGGTCAACAAATGTAAAATAAAATAAAATAAAATAATAACAATTTTGCTCACTCATCTTCTACTTTAGTTTGATCAATAATCTTATTTTTCTCTTTTTTTCCTCAGCCATTAAAAACACAAACATTATTCCAATGCTATGTCTCTAACACATATATTGTATAGTTTCTGTTATGGTATTATCGTTGTATTACAGACCACCATGATATGAACTGTATCTTGTATGTTATGTGCTTGTACAGTTGAATATCATGTATTTGTTTTTTCTTTTGCATGATTGTAAATTGTCTGGAGCTTTTCTCCTTGGGTCTCCACTGAAAATGGGCCCTTAGCTCATTTGGACTAACCCAGTTAACAAATGTCAAATAAATAAAATAAATAAATAAATAAATGTAGCTGTCCTTATTCCCATTCATTCCTTATTTTTGAAACTTCTTATGTTGTCTCCTGTTGGAAACAATGTAGTGATATGAAAACATACTAATAGCCTTTCATGATATCCCACCTTAATTTCTATTGTCAGATTAATTGCTTGAGTTAATCTGCCTTGTTTTAATATTCTCATTGTAATGCAAAACTTTCACCAATTTCATCACCTTTCATCTATAGCCCCATGTTCTCTAACACACTATTCAAAATCCTCAATCTCCTTTATCAATAGTGTTTCTCTGTTGCTGTTCTCCTAAAACATAACTATCTAATTCTTCTTTCTTCCTAAAATAGATATATCTCTTAAATTAATATAGTCTGCTATATTATTTTCTATTATAATTCTTCCCCTTTTCATCAACTCATTCTGCAAAACCTGTAAGAGTACAACGATGATTCATGGACAGTGTAATGAAACCCACTTGTTCACCCACTATTAGTTTCAAATAAACTTCTCAAATCTTGCTGTCAACATACAAGCAAAACCTTTTGTAACTACATTGCATAAGGATGCAGAGTGATATTTTTAACATCAGTTACTTTTTCCTTGTGTCTATACAAAACTATTGATGTAGCTTCTTCCATATATTTAGTTAACCTCCTTTTCAATATCCTATCATAGAACAGATCCATCATTTTTGCCACTCACCTGAAAAGCTAATCTTTTATTACAGTCAGTTCTGTATCCATCTTGCCCCCCTCCCATTTCTAAAACCTCAATTACCTACCTGATGCTTGTTGGCAAATGTATTCCATGCCATTCTTCATTTCACAAAATGTAGCCTTTCTATGTGTGATCAAAGGCAACTTGGGAGTGTACTCCTTTAAACAGTTCATTTAATAGTCTAAATTGAGCCCTTATTTGCTAATACATATATATGCCTTTTCCCTGGTTTCATTCCCCACTGAATTAGTCCAAGCTTTCTTTTTTTATCTTTAATCATCAGCATCCCAGTAACTATCCTCCCTCTTTTCTAGTAATCTTCACTTTTTATCTTTGATTCCTGTAGGTCAGAGTGTACCGTGTGTGCTATGTCTTTAAGAAGCATGCAAGGCTGTGCATGAATGTATACATTCCAGACATGTGCAATCCCTAGTGCCATTTGGTAGAAGCAGCCAATGAGTGAGCATGTATGATCGCAGTAGTTAGTTTGTATATAAGTTACTTAGTCATAGTCAATAAGCCTCTACAGTGAAGGGTTTGTATAGAATAAAGCTGCTTAAAGAGAACCCATGAAGACTCGTTTATTCGTGTATCAACATGAAAGAGACATGGTGTCAGAACCAGGATGGAAAAGAGAAATCTTTGGAGCAATGAGATGTAAACGCAACAG
This sequence comes from Protopterus annectens, assembly GCF_019279795.1. Taxonomy (NCBI): domain Eukaryota; kingdom Metazoa; phylum Chordata; order Ceratodontiformes; family Protopteridae; genus Protopterus; species Protopterus annectens. The sequence goes on along the minus strand of NC_056725.1, from coordinate 183,829,973 downwards.
TGAAGGTAAAACCAAGAGAAAAAAGTACAAACACAACCAGAAAGAATCAATAGTAATGAAAAATAATATGAATTATTTACTTGATGCGAAGAGGCAAGAAAGAGCATTACAAGGGCACAAACCATATTATCAGGCAAGTGGAAAGTACAAAAAAGTTTGTAAGTAAAGAAAATGTTTAAGATAAAAGTATTTGACAAGACAATTGACTTTAAAGTACAAAAAGGGCATGTTAAGCCAAAATGAACATGTTTAAGACAAAACAAAAATGTTTAAGGCAAAATGAGCATATTTAAGACAAAACAAGTATGTTTAAGGTAAAATGAGCATGTTTAAGCCAGAATTGAGTATGTTTAATGTAAAACGAGCACAAATAAAGCACGTTGGGTATAAAAAAAGGCTGAAACAAACAAAAAGAATATATAAGAAAAAGAAAGAAGCACAGTAAGCAAAAGTAAAGCAAAGTGCTGGGTTTGGGTATAACTACGACTTTGTATTGTATCAAGGGCATAATTAAAGTTATTTGAAGTATCTCAGAGTCTGTAAAAGTGCTTACAATGTGTGCTTATTACTGTGCATGTATTTCAAAGAGTTTACTGTGAGGAAAGTGTAACTATTTTGTGTAAACCAGTCAAAGCATTGTTACTTGAAGGAAAGTTCTTGTGCTGGGTGTGTCTATTTGCAAAGTGCCACCATTACAAAGTGCTTCTTTTACTGTAAAGAGTTGCCTGGCAAGGTACCACCATTTTGGGGACATTTCAGTGTATTGCATGTAGTCATTTGCAAAGTGCAAATACTTCAAAAGATATTAAATTTTGGCAACAGAAGTTTAATTTATTTGCATTGTACAGTTGCTTAATATGCTTCTTGCATTGATAGAAGGGTATTTCTTAAAAAAGATTACAAGAGTATTACAGTGTTCATGAATTGCACAGTTGCATCTTGAAGTTCTCAAATGTTTCTTACAGTGATGACTTTGACAAGTGATGACGGATAAGTGCAGCATTCCTGCTTTATCGATAAAGTTCTAAGTGGCTACTTTAGCATTTTTGCCTTTACCAATTTCAAAAGTAGATGATTTTAGCGTTACTGTCTTTACCAATCAAAGATTCCATAAAGCATCACAAAAGTCCTGTAAATTATTTTGCAAAGCTCCATAGAGCATGGAGAAATTTGAAAAGCTACTCCGCAAAGTTCTGTAAAGCATTGATAGCGCTAAAAAGCTATTTTGCAAAACACAGTAAAGCATTGAGAAATCTCGAAAGCTCAGTAAAGCATAGAGAAATCTAAAAAGCTATTTTGCAAAGCACAGTAAATCATTGAGAAATCTGAAAAGCTATTTTGCAAAGTGGAATAAAGCATTGAGAAGCCAGAGATGTTTATTTTGCAAAGTCCAGTTAATTGAAAGTACTACAAGGTTGTTCATTCACACAATTCTGATAAGCTTAGAGATAAAGTATAAGTACAGAGCACAAAAACAGTGAAAAAATTGTGTTTATGCCAATTACTTATGCACATGTGTGTGTGTGTGTGTGTGTGTGTGTGTGTGTGTGTGTGTGTGTGTGTGTGTGTGTATTCTTACCTATTTGCAAGAGCCTTCACTGGTATGTGTTAATATGGCAGATGGATTTTGAAAACCTCAACCACTTGTATTTGATCAGAATATTGCAGAGAAATGGAAAATATCTGAGCAAGAATACAATATTTTCATACAAGCAGCTTATGCTGATTGAGGCACATGCCAAGGCATTCATTTTGCTAAATCTAGCAGGATCTGAGGCCTTAGAAAGAAAACATTCATTTGTATATGCACCAGCAGTGTATGAAGACAAAGGTGCAGACTGCCATATTATTATACAAGCTGAATCAAGGGAAGACCCCAAGTGTTTGAAGTGAAAGTTCAGAGAAATGTACTACCCCAGGACAAACATTACATTAGAGAGGCATTTGTTTTACACAAGAAATCAGAAACCAGGGGAAACATTTGCAGCTTATATAACTGACTTGAGAAACAAAGTTAAAATATGTTGGTTTGGTGATTTGTAAGATAAGCTGATAAAGGACAGACTTGTGTGTAGTATTAATAGTGCTGCAGTGAGAAAGATTGTACTCCATGATAGTGATTTGACTTTCAGCAAAGCAAGAGATTTGTCAGATCATTGAGGCGACAGAAAGACATACAAACATGCTTGTGAGTGACAAAAACATGGTTTCAGTAAGCTCCAGAGCAAACTAGATAGTATGCAACATGTGGCAAACAGAAACAGGCTTAAGCAAAGGGCAGCCACAGGGTTTCCAAAGAAGGTATGAAGCTTTCTGGAGAGTTCCAGAAAAAGTGCAAGCTCCACTGCCAGCTCAGTGCAACACAAACATTAGTCAGCAAAACCTACTCTAGCTTTATTGTTAACTATTGCAATTGTGGTGCAAATCATGAGTCTAAAAGAGAGAAGTGTTTAGTATATGGTCAGCAATGCCACAAGTGTAAAAAATTGAACCATTTCCAAATTTTGCAAATTAAGTAAGCCTCACTCAGTTGTAAAGAAAGGTCACACAAAGAAGCAAGTTGATCAAGTAGAGCTGAAACAGCTTTCTATGTGGATGGTATATCAGTACTTGGAGAAAGAGTTGATGCAATGAACGTATTAACAAAGAGCGAAGAGTTTTATAAGGTCCAGATTAATGGAAAATCCACAGAGCTCAAAGTGGACACTGGGTCAAAGTGTAATGTTATATCAGCAAACACATTTGCGAGAGTGTGAACTAATGAACAATTCAATGTAACCAGCAGTGTGAGACTTGTTGCTTATGAAGGTGAAGAAATTCAAACTGAAGGTTCAGTAATACTTTCATGTTATTTGGCTGAGAACTGTTACAACTTATTATTCTACATAGTCCGATGACCAGTGCAATCTTTACTAGGTCTCAAAGACAGTTTGAGAATGAATCTGCTTTCTTTTGCTAAAGAAGTTCATCATGTGAATGCAGTTCCAAGTTCAAGTTTTACTGAAGCCATTTTCTCAGAGTATGCTAATGTTTTCAATGACAAATTGGGCAAACTTCCAGTTGTGTATTCTATGAAGTTAGATTCTGAGGTCAATCCAGTAGTCAATCCAACAAGAAGAGTTCCAATAGCAGTGCAAAATAAAGTCAAAGCTCAGTTGGATAAGATGGTGCAGCAAGGTGTGATTTGTCCAGTCACAGAACCAACTGAATGGGTGTCGTCCATTGTAGCCGCTCATAAGAAAGGCTCAGATGAAATTAGAATATGCATTGACCCTAGAGATTTGAACAAAGCATTAAAAAGGCCATATCATCCAATGTGCACAGATGAGGAAGTTGCTGTTCTAATATCAAATGCCATTGTATTTTCTGTTTTGGATGAAAAGAGTTCATTTTGAGAAGTGATGCTTGATCACAAATCCTCATTTTTAACTACTTTTGGTACTCCGTTTGGCAGATATAGATTCCTAAGTATGCCATTTGGAATAAATTCTCAAAGTGAAGTTTTTCAGCATGCAATGCAACAAATTATTTCAGGTCATCCTTGTGCCATAAAAGTAGACAAACTATTAGTTGGAGGCAATGGTGAAGCAGAGCATGACAGAAACCTCAAAAAATTTCTAGATAGAGCACATGAATAAATTTGAAGCTCAATCCTCTAAAGTACAAATTCAGACTTCCAGAAGTAACCTATGTTGGACATTTGTTTACAAGTACAGGCTTAAGACCTGACCCAACCAAATGGGTCTATATTAGAACATCAAAGTTTCAAAACTTCGAATGTTCTAATATCGAACCCTATTCAGCAAAAGCTGAAAGCATCGAACATACAGAACAGCAAATTTTTTCCTAGGGAAAAAATTCACTGTTCCCAAACACATACACACAACAAAAGCACACCAAACAAACAGCAATCCACACATACACCTAAAGTCTTACACATAACCCTACACTAAACTATACACACACCACTAACTATCCACTTACCTTAACCCAAACCCTAACCCTAAGGTCCATCACTATCGCACTCTCACCTCACCCATGCTCTAACCCTAACTCACCTACCCCACCCTAAACCTCACGTCCACACAATCGCACACTTACCTGACCCACACCCTAACCCTAACTCACCTAACCTGCCCTAACCATCATGTCCACACAATCGCACACATACCTAACCCATGCCCTTACCTTAACTCACCTAACCTGCCCTAACCCTGACATCCACACAATCGCACACATACCTAACCCACACCCTAACCCTAACTAACCTAACCAGCACTCAACCGCACACTTACCTGAACCCGACCAGTAGCTTTCCACCACAGCGCTGAAAATACCGAAGCAACAGAAACAGACAACCAAATTATTTCCCTAGGAAAAAATTTGGTTTTCTGTTACTTCAATATTTTCAGCTTTCGCTGAATAGGATTTGATATTAGAACATTCGAAGTTTTGAAACTTCGATGTTCTAATATAGACCCCAACCAAAAAGCTATTTTAGAGATGTCAGCACCAGATAATGTGCAAGGTTTACAGTGTTTTCTGGGCATGGGCAACTATTTAGGCAAGTTTATTCCATATTTCCATGAGTTGACAGCACCTTTGAAAGAGCTAATATGCAAACATGTTGTATGGTCATGGCTGCAACATCATCAAAAGGCGTTTGATGACCTTAAGCAGAAAATTGCCACCCCACCTATGTTAAGGTACTATAATGTGAATAAATCATTTCTTTCCTGTGATGCTTCAAATTTTGGTCTTTGTGCAGTTATTCTTCAAGAGGGCAGACCAATAGTTTATGCATCTAGGACACTTACTCAAACTCAGATGCATCATGCTCAAATTGAGAAAGAACTTTTGGCGATAGTTTACTCATGTTCCAAGTTTCAAGATTATATTTATGGTCAAGCTATTCAGATTGAAACTGATGATCAGCTTCTAGTCACCATTCTAAAGAATCTTATGCATTCTGCTCCAGCGAGATTACAAAGAATAATGTTCAAATTGCAAAAGTACAATTTCAAAATAGTTTACACTAAAGGTAAATTGCTCTATCTGACTGATACCTTATCCAGATTGCCTAGAAGTACAACAGAACAGCTTGATGCTGAAACTTTTGACTTTGATGTAATGTCAGTGCATACTTTTTCCACCACTAGACTTGATGAGTTGAGAGATCACACTACGACTGATCCAATTTCACAAAAGCTTAATCACTACATAAATGTCGGATGGCCATAAAAGAAATTTAGTGTATCACCTGAGGTGCAATCATATTTTCCTTACAGAGATGAATTGTTGATGGAAGATGGTATTATTTTCAAAGGTCCTAAAATTGCTGTTCCTGCTTCCTTACAGTAAGAATATATTCAGATTTTGCATTGTGGTCACTCAGGTTTATTATCCAGTAAGAGAAGGGCAAGCGAACTTGTATTTTAGCCTTCATTATCAAAAGACATTAATATAGTTCTTTCCTCTTGTTCAGTATGTAATAGTACCAGAGCGTATTTGCAGAGAACCTCTTCAGCTAAATCCAGTACCTGAACTATCTTGGTCTACTGTAGCAACTGATATCTTTGAGTGGAACAATCAACACTACTTTGTTTTTGATAGACTCTTATTTGAATTGGTTTGACATTGATCTGCTACCAAACTTATCCTCAACAGCTGTTATCACTAAGTTAAAATGTCATTTTTCAGTTCATGCTAGTTCACACAAACTTTATTCTGACAATGGTACTCAGTTTACTCGCCAGTTGTTTCAGAAATTTGCAAGAAAATGAGACTTTGGACATGTCACTAGTAGTCCTGAATAACCTCAATCCAATGGTCTAGCTGAACGAGCAGTACAGAGTGCAAAGCAATTACTTGAAAAGTCAAAGCATGACAATACCAATGTGTTTTTGAATTTACTTAATCTCAGAAACATATCCAGTGATGATATTCTCGGCACACCTGTTCAAAGACTACTTTCCAGACAAACTAGAACTATGCTACCTATTTCATCAAGTTTGTTACAACCTAATTCTAATAACAATAAAACCACCAAGGCTCAATTGTTGTAGCAGCGTGATATCCAGAAATCTAGTTATGACAGATCGAGCAGATTACTTTGTTTGTGGGAGGGAGAGATGATACGAATTCAGACAATGGAAGGTTTTGATCGATTAGGACAGATTACAGGCATCTGTGTGGAGTTGAGATCCTATTTAGTAAGCTCTGAGGGTGTGGAGTATAGGAGGAATTGGAGAAATCTTCTTACTGTATCAGAATCATCATCATTGCAATCACAACATTGTATCTGTGATGCAAACTCTAAATCAAAGAATGAGTCAGACATTGTTTCCAGACCAGAATGTGTTCAAAAGTCTGATTCTGTTCCAGAAAGTAATTTGAAAATTCCACAGGTCAACCATTTTGCAGAGACTATTCCATTTGCTAAATCTGATTCCCAATTTTATGTCACATGATATGGATGAGTTTCTAAGCCTAGTGTGAAATACACAGCAACATGGATTTGATTGCATACAGTATTGTACAATGCATGTCTTTAGATTATCTGTGATTTCTACATGCTAAATAATCTCATGACAAATTGTATGATCTATTTCTCAAAGAGGGAGGATGTAGATCAGAGTGTAATGTGTGTGTGCTATGTCTTTAAGAAGCATGTGAGGCTGTGCATGCATGTATAAATTCTAGACACATGCAATCCCTAGTGCCATTTTGTAGAAGCAGCCAGTGAGTGACCATGTATGATCACAGTAGTTAGTTTATATATGTTACAATTGCCTCATGTACACTGACAACCCTCTCCTTCTACCACAAAACACAAATACATGTGAGAGATGCAAATATATAGCCAAACTGGAGGCTGAGCTCTCTCAACATAGGATTGGCAAGACCAAACAGGAGGAGAAGGTAACCACACATACCACAAACCCAGTCTCACATAACACTATCACAACTTCAAATCATACACATAAATACACAAAGACATACTCGGAGGCTCTGATCAAAAATCTACCAAAACAGCAGAGGCCACAAAAAGCACACACCCAAACAACTGCCTCCACAGGGCACAGCACATGCAACACATAGACCACAGAGTCAGTGTGCAAAACAGTCACAGCCCTTAAGGCCAAACACAATGCCAGACACACTCGTCATAGGTAACTCCATAGTCAGACACACTGATGTCCGGCTCACCAGAATGAGTAAGGAGAAGGTCACAGTAAGCTGTCTATCGGGCGCTAGAATCCACCACATAACGCAAGCACTCAGGTCACTCAACTGCAGGTACAAGTATGACTCAGTCATTGTCCATGCTGGTGTGAACGACCTGAGATGTACCTCCCTGGACTACATGAAAAGAGACATAGAGGAGCTCTTTGATTATGTAGCCCAGGCAGGTATGACCCTGACCTTGAGCAGTATCCTACCTTCACCAAGAATGATGCCACAATACGAAGACAAGATGATCAGCTTTAATAATTGGCTTGAACTATGGTGTCATTCAAAGGGGATCCAATGTCTGTCTGCCTGGGATGACATGCTGGACAAGCCACGCTGCTTCGCAAGGGACGGCTTGCACCTGTCACCCCTGGGCTTCCGGATTTTGGCAAAGGCTCTTGCCACCCCCATTGTGCCTTTTTTAGGCAGGGCTCAAATTCTAAACCTACCACGCTAGAACACAAAAAAGGAAAAAAACTAAGGGTAATGCTGCTCAATGCCAGAAGTCTCAACCTCAAGATGCACGCACTCGAAGCCCTTCTCAGTATGGAGAACATCGATGTCTGTGCTGTGACTGAAACCTGGTTCAAAACTCCTGAGAGCACCCCGGCACTATCAGGTTTTACCTCACATCATGCGTTCCGCCCCCAAAATCCAGACGACACCAAGAAAGGAGGGGGGGGTGTCCATATTCATCAAGGACACCCTCACCTCAAGGTTGGTGGCAACGCACGATGCATCGGAAACCATCCAGGTGCAGTTAACCGTAGGCAAGACTGCACTGCAGTTTGTAGCCTGTTACAGGCCACCCTCCCAAACTCAGGAACCTCACTCAGCTTTCCTGAAAACACTGGAGAGGGGATAAATATATCTCCAAACACCATCATACTGGGTGATTTCAATTATCCAAATATAGACTGGGATCACTACTCAAGCCCCAACACTCTAGCCCAAAGGTTCCTAGAGTTCATAAACTCAAATGCCATGGAACAACTAGTCACCATCCCCACAAGAGGAGAAAACATACTAGATCTCATCATCACAAACATGGGGTCACAATGTTCAACACCAGAAGTATACCCATCATTGGTGAGATCAGATCATAAACTAATCTCACTGGAAGTCCACATCCCGCCCCCACCCCAGATAAAAAAGACCACAGTGAAGAACTTCTCAAAAGCTGACTTCACACTCCTAAAGACAGGTGTGGTCTCTTTCAAGGCCACCAAGCCAGCGGAAACCATTACTCAAACCGCTGAATCACTTACAAATGCCTTCTACCAGCACCTCCAGGACTGCATGGACCAGGCAATCCCAAACAAAACAAAGACTCTTTGTACCAAAGGCAAGCGTCCAGTCTGGTGGACCCCAGCCATAAACAAGCTTTACAACAAAAGGAAGAAGCTACTACAAGATAGAGCAAAATCCGTAAAAGGGAAGACACCCCGATCATTATAAGTAAAAACTGAGATCTCTCATAAAGCATCCAAGGCAAATTTTGAGAGAAAATTGCTAAGGACTCAAAGACAATCATAAAGCCTTTTTAGCTATGTTAGAAACCTGGGAGGAAACTCCCAGATATGCTCAGAATTAGTTCAAAATGGCGAAAATCACTGAACCTACAGACATTGCCAACATACTGGCTGACAGGTTCAGTGCAATCCCCTCCCCAAAAGGAGAGATATCTATACCAGAGGATTGTAGTCCCCCAAACATCTCAAATGCTCAGGTGAGAACTGCTCTCTCCAAGGCGAAAAACACAGCATCCATGGGATCAGATGGTGTACCCGGTTGTGTGCTCCACGAACTCAATGAGGAATTAAACCTGCAGCTAGGGCAGCTGTTTAATCTTAGCCTCACCTCAGGATACATACCCAAGGAGTGGCGTACGGCAACGGTGGTCCCACTTCATAAAGGAGGTGCCTCCACCGACCCTGGAAACTACCGTCCCATCAGCTTGACAAGCCTGGTCTGCAAAGCTATGGAGAGGATCATAATGGAACTCATAAATAAAGACATAGGGGACTTGCAGACTTTGGATCCAACCCAGTTTGGCTTTGTCAAGGGCAGATCATGCCTTTTAAACTTGGTTGATTTCTTCGAAACAGTCACCAAGGCCATTGACGAGGGCAAGGCAGTCCACACAGCCTACCTTGACCTGGCAAAGGCTTTCGACACAATACCCCATTCGGGTATCATTGAAAAACTCACCAGCTTAAATGTAAACCCATACGTCACTAGATGGGTTGCTAACTGGTTAAGTGACAGAACCCACAGGGTCAGAGTTGCTGGTGCCATGTCAGACTCCAAGCCTGTCACAAGTGGTGTCCCACAGGGCTCAGTCCTGGGCCCACTTTTGTTCGGCATCTACTTTTCAGAAGTACAAGCTAACATAGGAGGATTATGGCTGACAAAGTTTGCAGATGACTGCAAACTGGGCACCATAGTTGAAAACCCATCTGACACAGACATCCTTCAGAAGGGTCTCATAGAAATGGATAACTGGTGCCAGAACTATGGCCTAAAGTTAAACGCCAAAAAATGCATAGTCATACCCTTCGGGAAAAACAAGGTTACCCCTAGTTACCATATAGGTGGCAATCCACTAAGAACAGAAGATGTTATCAGGGATCTGGGGACCCAGGTTGACAGTAACCTTTCATTTGACACTCACGTTGCCAAAGTAGTTAGGAAGACCTTTTACATTGCCCACCTGATCATGAAGGGATTCACATCTAGATCAAGGGAGGTCATCGTTCCCCTGTACTCATCACTCATCAGACCAATGATTGAGTACAATGCTCCATTCGGAATGTATCTGACCCGACACCTGCAGCAATTGGAAAGGCCCCAAAAGTTCCTCACCAAAAGGATAAAGGGTCTCAAAAATATGTCTTATGCTGCCCGACTGAAGGAACTCCAGCTCTATTCAGTCACTTACCGTCTGCTCAGAGGTGACCTGTGCTTGACATACAAGGCCATGTCCAACCCGGAATTAATGAACATGCTTCACCTCAAAAAATCTAAATCCATCAGAACTACAAGGGCAAGAGACTTAAACCTCAACATGGCTATTAATAGGACGTGCTGGAGGGACAGATTCATCACCCAGAGACTCCCTATGCTGTGGAACAAAATCCCGGTACATGTGAGGCAGAGCACCTCGCTGGCCTTGTTCAAGAGAAATCTTGACCAATGGATGGGAGATCGCAGGTATACCCCAGGGATAACCTCTGTGTCACTGCTTGACAGAGGCACAGCAAAATAATGGGCATAGTATCCTTCAAACTAAAGGGGTGGCGAAAGCCGCAAAACTCTGGGCTAGGCTTATAAATGCCCTAGGGCAGATAGCCTAGTATGAACCTATGAACCTATGAACCTATGAACTTAGTCATAGTCAGTAAGCCTTTACAGTGATGTGTTTGCATAGATAAAGCTACATAAAAAGAACCCATGAATACTCGTTTATTCGTGTACCAACAGAAAAGCAATAGTTCCTCATATTCTTTCAGCTTGGCCCTAATTGCCACTTACTCTGTCCTATTTACATCCTGGACTTCTTGCTCCTCCTGTTCGACACATTGCATCTCTCTAAGCCTGCAGTCTAATGCCATCACTTCCTGTAGTCTTTTCCTACTCATCTTTCATTTACAGGGCATAGCATTATATCTCCAAACAGTTTTTACCCCTTCCCATTCATAGCCACCTCACATTTCTTTGGTGTTTTTATTTGCCTGTTACCTCACTGACCATATCCTGTGTCCATCTGATATCACCCCTCATCTAATGCCCAGGATTCCACCCCCATCTACGTAATACCCAACTCTATACTTCACAGCTCATTTTAATAATTTCATGATCTGACAGGTTTATTTCTTTATAGTGTATAGCTGTGATTTCCTCAAACATTTTGATATATATCAGTAATCTGTCTAACCTACTGGCTTGTTTCACCTTCTCACATCTGGAAAGTGAAAACCCTGCCACTCCTGGTCTTATTTTTTGCCATACATCCAGTCATTTCTCCAGTCTCATCTCCCCAGGAAGGGCTTTTTGGATGTTCTTGTGAAATTCTACTACTCCATATAACCTGTCACTTTTCATGTCTAACACTATATTAAAGTCACCCCTATTATTGTTTTTTTGTCTCTTTCTTGCTTTATTGCTTGCAGGTTGTTTAACTAGACTTTACAAGTGTTTAGTTTATCTATATTTGGTCAATAGAAACAGCTTTAAACCATTTAATGTTCAGTTATCTGCCTACCACCCAAATATCTTTCTCATATTTAACAATCCTCTGTGCCTTCCATTTTTCTGCCAAGATACTTAAGATCTGCACTCCCCTTCTTTCATTACCTTTAGCCAAACTCAAGGCTAACCATCTATAACCCTTCTTTTGCAACATTTTTATCTGTCACAGTTTTAACTTCATTTTTTTTTTTGCTTCTTATAAGAAGATTAATCTTGTCCCCTGCAAGGGCAATTAGCCCAAAACATTTTCTGCTCTTTGGGTTTTACAGATACAGGAAGTGAAATATTCATTTGTATGACTGATCTAGTTAAAAACAATAAGCAGGCTATAAACCCTTAAAAAATACTTATCTCTTCCCAATCTACATTTAATTATTCACAATCCATAAACATATGTATCCAATCAGTTTTTACATTTTTACGACATTTCCAACAAACTGACAAAGTAATTTTACTAAATTTAGAAATTTTATAGGGAGTAACAAACATTCTATGCATATATTTCCACATAAAAGCTTTCCAGTATAAACTTGAAGAAGTTTGACTAACTGATTTAAGCAACAAAGACTTACTCTTATCATCTATTGAGTCATTCAATCCACTGCTATCCAAAAGGTTTAAGGATTTTGCATCAAAATTATTATTATTATTTACAATAAACTTATATAGCTTAGATAACCTTCTCTTGTATGTTAATCTACCTTCAACAATAACATTCATATATCTATAGTGTTCTCTTCCTCTTGATTCATAGTATCCACAAAGTAATCTAACCTCTTACTGGTGGAAAATATTAACTAGTTAGCAGATTCATCTAATATTCTTTAATTAAATATGTGGGTAAATAAATTTTCCTTTTTCAAAACAATCAGATCATAATAGTAATTGATTCTTTTTTAGTAAATTCATTTCAACATTGTTCTGAGTTTCCTTAAATCTAGAAGTATGTGCAGTTGCAAAGCAAAATAATTTCCATTTGTATACTAATAGAGTTTTAAAAACATATGTCTTAATGGATTCGCTTTATATGCTCGAAATCCTGAAATATCGAATTTCATAATCTCAATCTCATAAAGTGGAAAACCTAAAACACTGAACACTCAGAAGCGCGAAAGTCAAAATTGCGAATACTATACAACACACACACCACACACATACACATACACAGACCTTCCTCCCCACAAACAAACACACAACCCAATCCTAACTACAATCTGATGGGCAAGCCCCCCACTGCACCCCCATGTGGGGGTGGGCTGTACCCCCCACACCCCCTACTTAAATATACTAACTCTAAGGTCGCACTGCATACGCAAACACACGAAACACCACCTCACAAGCTACATCCCCTCACACACACCACAGTAACAAAACACACTAACACACACTGCAACCCTACCCAAAACCCTTAAAAACATAAACACTTACCTGAATCCATGAACACAGCGCAACACCAGAACTGCTAATTCAACATCTCCGAAATGCAAGATTTTGAATTTTGTGCATCTGAGTGTTCAGTGTTTTAGGTTTTCCACTTTATGGTCTTGAGATTCTGAAATTCAATATTTCAGGATTTTGAGCATATGAAATTAATCCGTCTTAACTGTTTTAAGAACTGATTTCATATATGCAGAGTCTAAAAATTGAAATTAATTTCCTTCTAAGGTAAATTTTGTTAACCAGGTGAAAGGGTTATTACAATTATTAAATACATCATCCGGTTCCCTATCAGAAGAGCGAATGCTGAAAATAGCGAATGCTCTTCTGTCGAACTGTAAAGTTCAAAAGCTGAGAATGTCGAAGTCACGGAACAGTGATTTTTTTCCTAGGGAAGAAAATTGCTGTGACGTTCTCAGGACTTCGCTGTTTTCTCTACTGTGGTGCGATCTCAGAGTTGGTATATTTAAGTTGGGGGGTGTGGGGAGCAAAGCCCCCCCACTTTATTTTGTTTGTATATATATATATATATATATATATATATATATATATATATTGCTTTTGGATCAGCAAATTTTTTCCCACGGAATGTCACACATTTAAGTTTGGGATACTGGAGCAATTAAAATCTAACCCGAGGAGTGGAAACATTAAGGCAGTTCTAGGGGAAAAGGAAGTCAAATGGCAACTATTATTAAATGCCACTAACCCCCCCCAGGACTTAATGACAGTATCCCCATCAAACCAGTATTAGAAGTGAGAATATAGGACATGTTTAAGATATTAGGTTTTACACTATAGGGTTATTAGTGATTTGATATAGGTCTTAGCATTTATTTTACAAATGTTGGTTTTATATGTGTGGTTTTAATGGGGAAAGTATTTATATTTTGTATGTTTTTATATCAAGTATTTATTATTATTTTTTTAGTTCATATATAGGTTTTTAACACTCAGTATGTTTGCGATTATGTGTGCTTCCATAGGTATTGGCTAGATTGCAGGTTAATGTTGGATACATTAATATTCATTATTGTTCATATTTATTATGTCAATTGAATTTGAATTTCTATTGGTGCTTGTTTTCTATTTAAATCTTTGTAATTATATAATTAGTGTTCTGATGAAGTCTACATTTGGCATAGATGAAAGTGTTTAAACCATTTATTATTGTACAATAAAGTTGTCCATTTCTAGCCCGTGGTCTTGAGATCCAGTACTCAGTACAGCAACATATTTTTTATGGTTGTTTTCTGAAGTCTGATTTTACTGTTTTTGTGTTTTTTACTCATTTAGTATATTTGGCAAAGTGCATGTCTTGTTCTGCCTTTTATGTAGGAAAAACTGGCAGAGCTGTTAAGATTAGGCTATATGAACATTACTATCAGATAAAAAGGCAGAACAATAATAACACCCTATACAGACACTTAGCATGTAGTCCAAAATGCAATACTTTTAAATTTGCCATTTTAGAAATCTTACATGTTAATCCTAGGGATGGTAACATTAAGGCTTTATTTGAAAAAAAAAAGAAGTAAAATGGCAATTATTACTTAAAGCTACAAACCCCCAGGTATTAACAATAAAATTCCCATTAACCCTGTGCTGGAACTTAGGAAAGAGCAGGGTTGAACTGGTTTTAATACATGTTGTAAATTCTAAATGGACTTATTATAAGTTTTTACTATGGTAACTGGAGTTTTTTGGTGCATTATTGTTTATATTATTAATGATGAATATTACTTCATTGAATCCATACAGTTGATATTGATTTTGTATGCATTTTAATATGATTTTAAGTGATAGAGGTTGTTTTGTATGTTGCCCTTTTAATTAAGTAACCATGAGGTGTCAATCATTGTTATGTATACACACCTTACTGGGTAGATTCGTATATAAAAATGTTTTAACACAAGCGTCTTTAGATTCTGATGAAGTCCATGGAGTTAGTGGATGAAAGCACTTAAAAGACAACAATGGGATATTAAAGCAGGTTGCTCAACTTGCTGTCTTTTTTAGTCCTTGTTCATTGATACAGCCTTGAAAAATCACCCATGCAGCTTTAAAAACTAATCCACTCAACTGTTTTCCGTGTTTGACTTCCTACCTTTCCGTATTGTTTTACTTTCACTTTGAGGTTGGCATAATGGTTAAAGTGTTTACCTTACAGACACAAGGTGCAGGGTTTGATTCTCATGTGGGGTAATTGGCTAGGTTTAAAATGGCCTGCAGGGGCAGTTAGCCTAGTATCAATCTATGAACCTATGAACCTATGAAAACCAAGTTGAAAAACCTCTAGCTGACTCTGAAATGATGATGTCACATCTGCCAGAGCTCTTGCTCTAGCTACCAGGCTGTTTCCTCCCCCAAAGTGATGTAATCCCCACCTGATTTGCATACTGTATAGAAGAGCCAGTGGACCTCCCACATTGTGATGTCAGGGCTGCCTTGCCCAGTCCACTCTTAACCTAGCAAAAATGTCAAACTATAATCTCACTTTTCTGAAGATCCCTACCAATATGTGACAAAGCAAAGGCAGAAGCATTGTAACAGCTGCAAAAACTAAGAGCATAAATTTGCAATGACCATGCATAGACATTAATTGCATTTTTTTACATAAGAAGCAGATGTCTGTCACAATTAATCAACAACACTACATCAGATTACAAGAAGTATGCAATACCGTAATTTTCTTAAATTACCACTTAAAAAAAGCATGTGGGTGCTGTCATGCAAGTCTGTGAAATATTTTCTGTTTATAGTGCATCATTTGTTAGCTATTTAACCAAACAGGAAGGAAAAATAAGTGGGAGTTTGATGCTTTGCAAAACAGTGATTATTCCCAATGCTATGGAGCTTGGTTCTAAATTTGACAGGAGGAGTGCAACAAAAAAATCTCCCACTGTATGGAAGGAAAGGCTGACAAGAAAACAGTGCATTAGTCTGGTCACCTACTGTGAGCTGTCAATCACATGCATATAATGGGTCAAATTACCCTTAGCTCTTTGGCAGCTAGGGAAGGTAGGTGTGAAGGGGGAGGGGAGATACCTTAAAGAACTAGATTTCAGCCTTCACAAAAGAAATCAAGTTAGCATTTCTAAGAAGAAAGAGCAATAAAATGCACTTTTCAATTCTCTTTTGTAGCATTTGCACTGCTTGTGGTTTGAAGTAGTCATTGAAAAAGGATAAAATTTTAACCAAAAGTAGGTGACTATAACACAGCAGGGAATGCCGGTAAAATCAGTGGACTAACAGGAGCTTTAGGGAAAATGTGTCAGATCTAATGTAATTTTTTTGAGACAAACAATGTATTCTTGGATACTTAGAGGCAGACTAAACAGTCAGAATTATTGCAAGATGCCAGATCCCATTTGGTCAGAATCAGAAATTGTATATAAAAATATCTAAAAAGCTATAAATAGTCCCAGAGTGGTGTTAAAATGTAGGAAACACCAAGCCATGATGAAATAAACATGTTTTTTGAGTCTGTGTGTGCAGTTGTCCTTTAATTTAATAAAAACTTCTTTTTTACTTTGGATGGATCTTTGTTGTCCTATGTGGAGTTAGCAGCCAAGTTTGAGTGTTCACAATACATTAGGATTACCATATTGAAAAGTCTACTTTACTTTCTATCAAAATGTATGTACTGACTCAGTAATAAAACACTTGAGTTTCAGCTTTGACTTATGACATGAGTTATTTCAGGTAGTCTTTAAATATATCTTCTGTCTTATTTTCCCACAAATATACTACCTTATTTTATATATCTTTTATTTCTAAAATTTCTCGTCAAAACAGCTATTTAATCATCAGTTTTCTATTAAAGATTATAGTATGTATATATAGTTTTTAAGTTATTGATACTGCTGTTGTATTAATCTTGCATAGTAGATATTACATTCCTTGTGCATATGCATATTATTCATCAGATATTTACTCCTATTAATTCTAATATTACAAGCAATCTTGGCTATATATAAAAATCCTACTTATTTAATTTGAATGTGTGTTTTTAGCCATTGTGAACTGTTGTTCTGATCTAAGCTTTACATGCTGACATTAGAATTTGACTGCAGCATATGAAAATGACAACTCACAGCACACATCAGCTGTTAATTTCCTCTGTAAAATTCTCATTTATCTTAGTTCTTTTAAGCTGTTCTAATAAGTAACAAACATCTAACTTTACTTCCTTCAATTAATATGCACAGTTAATATATATATATATATATATATATATATATATATATATATATATATATATATATTTAAAATTAATAACACTTCAGCATAAGCTATTAACATCTAAATGTTAGCAGATTATATGTTACAACTTCTCAATATTAAACATTACTATAGCTTTTGTCTTACCGATTCTTCACTTCTGAGAAAAGAAAAGAGGAGTTATTTTGAGCAGATTTTTCACATATATACTTGAGGGAAAAAAAAACTAAAAGTTCTTTTCTTCTTTCACAGACATCATTCATGAGCTTTGACCTAGATTTTCTTCACAACAGCTCAAAGCAGGAAAATCCAGCATTCTGAGGAAATGGAACATTCTTTTGCTCTCAAGCTTTCTCTTCAAGCGTCTGAAGAAATGGAACATTCTTTTGTTTTCAAGCTTTCTCTTCAAGTGTCAGTCATTTCATAAATGACATGTGAAAGGAATGTGTTACACAGAAACAAAGAAAACAAAATCACCAGTATTATAGCACTTCTAATTAGCATATTAGATCTGACCAAATCAAGACAAAAATAAGTGTAGAAGAATAAAAATATTTCAATGCATTGGCTGCATGACAGCTTACTTAATATTTAGATGCATGAAAAATAAATTACTTTTTAAATACATTACTGGAATGCCAGTCAAAATCAAGTATGTTTCTTATCCAAAAAGACCTGCTGCCTGACAACTTGTTTTAAAGTCTGTAGAGATGACTGGAAGTCTCCAACAAGTGTAATGAGCTTTTTAAATAATGGAATCCTGTCCTCATTATCTAGTCAAGTATTCTCTGCATGGCAACAACAGAAAGGCTTTCAATGTTGGCAATTCTTTAACAGTATGCTTATTAAAGCTAACTTGCATCTACCTTATGGTCATTAAAGCATTGCTACTTAAACACAGAGCAACAGGCACTTTGAGTAATAAGCATAAATCTGAGTAATAAGCATAAATCAACAGTACAAAAATATGACAGAAACCAGACCATTCTGCAAAATCAAGGACAGATGAAAGCCACTGTAGTACTTATGCAGTGTGTCCTCCCCATCCAAGGTAGAACAATTTTAAATATTGCTCTAATAAACTTCGAAAGATAATAGAATAGGTCTTGCATTAGTATGAATTTTCTGAATGGTATAAAATCTCAAACTCAAATGTCTGTCATTTTCTAACTTCAGTCTTTAGTGATTTGTCATGTGATGCAAAATATAAAATAGACACACAATACAGCTGCTACCTGTCAAGAGGGGACACTTTAATATTAGTACTGCTACCTTGAGCAGCTGACAAAATAAAAGAATCTACATGCATTTCAAGTAATCTATAACTTTGACTATTACAGTTATTTCTTAATTGTAAACCCTCCATGTTTTCTTCCAAAATTGCTATTTTGCGGAGGGATTATTAGGGGAAGAGCAACATTTTGAGCCAAAAACTGGGGACAGTTGAGAGGGTGGCTATGCCTAATTCTATAAAGCAATTTATTTGCATGTACCTCTCAACCTGTTAATGCAGTAAATCTGAACAAGGCCAAATATATTGTGGGCACATATAAACAGTACTAAAAATTGCTCTTGTATAAATTGAGACAGTTGATAGAACAGCTCTTACTTTAACATGCATTTTAGTCTGAAACTTATTATTTAGTGACTTCTGGCAAATCATTTAGGAATTAAAACTACAAATTTTATGAACAACAAACCAAAAATAAGAAGCAAAAATCTATTCATTCTTTGAAAATCTGATGGTTGAATGGAGCCTCTGCAGCCATTCCAATGAACCATTACTTGGCTATTTCACTCCATTTACCATAAACACTAATGTGCATACTGCTTTACTTCTATAATGAGTTAGACTTCATTTGAAAGTTTTATTTTGTATTTTACCAGCACAACACACGTCATCTTTTAAAACAAAGCAATGCGTCTCACAATGAAAACTTAGCATTAAAACTTCTCTGCCCTTGAAACTCACATTCATTGAAACAGCATTGAAACCCACATTCAAAGAAAATACATTTTGCCAGGGGCAGATAAAGATTAATTGGCCCCTTGCATATGAAACATACATGTGCTCTTTGATACACCTTCCTCATTGTACTAAAATTATATTCCTTGAACAATACAGTACACTTGTTAGAGGGTGTTTTAAATTTGTTTTGAACATTTTTCCAGTATTGAGAACATTTATCATAAAACTTCCAAGACTCCACAGTCCACCATTATTAGTAAATATGCACAATTCCACAGTCCACCATTATTAGTAAATATGCACAATTCTACAGTCCACCATTATCAGTAAATATGCACAATTCTACAGTCCACCTTTATCAGTAAATATGCACAATTCTACAGTCCATTATCAGTAAATATGCACAATCTCCGAAGTAAGTCATCTAAATAATTCCACATTAAAGAAATCTGTAACTAATGAAACAGTTGCTGCTAGCAATCACCTTTATATTTCATGGTTTCATCGAAAAATAAAGTGTCTGTTGCCCCTCAGGAATAAATTGACTATATTACATTAAAAACATGATAAGCTAGTAATAATATTGCAACATGAAATGGATGGCAAACTGATAACGAACTCATAGTTAGTATCTTTACCAAGGAGAACATTCTCAGAACGGCAGCATCCACCACTTGTGGGAGTAGAACCCACAGCCTTCTGCATCAAAAGCAACTACACAACCTGTTGTGCTATAGTATCAACTTGCAGCTCTCAGCTCCTTGTAAAATCTACCCAATACTAAATTGCATCTCAAAGCTCAAGAAAACTGGAAAAACCAGGGACACATTAAACATTGCTTGTATAATCTTGGAAAGTTGCTAGAATAAAATGTTGTGTTTCCACCATATATTTTACTGCCAAGGTCCCTGAGCAAAAAACAGTCAGAGTAACATAAAGACTGAAACTTAAATGGCTATCATTTAGTGAATTCAGTTCTCACCATAGCTGTCAACCTCTTAGTACAAAACACCTGGACAAACCCAGTAATGAGGGAATACAGCCCTCAAACATATTCAGTGAATTCAGTTCTTGCCATAGCTGTCAACCTTAGCACAAAACAAGCCAATAATGGGGAATACAGTCCCAAAAATAGGGACAAATTTAAAATATTCATCTTATAAACTTAGAAAATTGCTAGAAAAAGGTTGTGCTACTATGTATTCTGAAGAACATGAAGTTTGAAATTCAAATACGGTCAATTTTACTGCAGACAGAACAAAAACAATTTTCAGCAGAGGTAAAATGGCAGGGCACCAGAGTAAATCCACACAAACACAGAGAGGAGATGCAGACTCCACACAGAAGCCACCCCAACCAAGAATCAAACCAGAAAACCTATAGCTGCAACAATACTACCACTGCACTATCAATTATGGTCTGAAATTCAAATGCCTGTCAATTTTACTGCGGACAGAACAAAACCAATTTGCAAATCCACACAAACATAGGGAGGAGATGCAGACTCCACACAGAAGCAACCCCAACCAAGAATCAAACCAGAAAACCTATAGCTGTGAGGCAACAATACTACCACTGCACCATCAATTATACAAGGAATTAAACATTCAGAAACCTGAAGTATGAAATTGAAAACAAAACAAAACCAATTTTCAGCAGACTTTGTAAAATGGCAGGGCATCAGAGCAAATCCACACAAACACAGGACCAAGAATCAAACCAGAAAACCTATAGCTGTGAGGCAAGAATACTACCACTGCACCATCATTTATGCAAGGAATTAAACATTCAGAAACCTGAAGTCTGAAATTCAAATGCCTGTCAATTTTACTGCGGACAGAACAAAAACAATTTTCAGCAGAGACGCAGGGTTTAAAACTGCAGACATGTCTTTGTAAAATGGCAGGGCACCAGAGCAAATCCACACAAACACAGGGAGGAGATGCAGACTCCACACAGAAGCCACCCCAATACTACCACTGCACCATCAAATATGCAAGGAATTAAACATTCAGAAACCTGAAGTCTGAAATTCAAATGCCTGTCAATTTTACTGTGGACAGACCAAAACCAATTTTTCAGAGAGGAGAGGGGAATACTGCAGACACACGTCTTTGTAAATGGCAGGGCACCAGAGCAAATCCACACAAACACAGGCCACACAGAAGCCACCCCAACCAAGAATCAAACCAGAAAAACTATAGCTGTGAGATAACAATACTACCACTGCACCATCAATTATGCAAGGAATTAAACATTCAGAAACCTGAAGTCTGAAATTCAAATGCCTGTCAATTTTATTTAACATTTGTTAATCAGGACAGTCTGACTTGGAACAAAAAAACAATTTTCAGCAGAGGCCCAGGAAGAAATAATGCAGATATGTCTTTGTAACATGGGAGGACACAAAAGCAAACCCACACAAACACAGGGAGAAGATAAAGACCCCCCAAAGAAGGAACCCCAGCCAAGAATCAAACCTGAAAACCTGCAGCTGTGAGGCAACAATGCTACTACTACACCATCAGATATCAAGCATTAAAGCATTTACAAACCACAGATATTATGAGGAACAGATGAGATCAAATATGAGGCAAAATGGTGGTGGGTAGGGAACTCAAGTCTTTAACACCTGCATATGGGGTACAGGGTTCAAGCCTGAGGTATTCCCTACCACACCACCATGAGCACCTGGGGCATTTACACACACACACACCTTCAAGTATGAAAGCAGCAAGTACCACACACTTCAGATAGTAAATACAAGCACACACCATATATTCAATCAAGTACCCTGTCCTGTCCGTTCTCCATAATATCCATCCAAGACCCGCGAGATCCCTGCATTCAAAAACCCTTCCCGAGAAGACTGTTCTTAGATCCTGACTGCTGCTGTTGCAGTCCGGCCCCGACATATTCTCCCAGTGAGTCTGTGCAAAATTTAAAAACATTTTTTTTTCTATTTTTTATTTTCTTTTTGATTTGAGGGGGCTGCAGTCCGGCAGTCCGATAGCACAGGCTGCCCCTAGATCTGACATTCATTTAACCCAGCAATGCACATACTAAGCAAAGCTGAACTAATAAAATAAAATTCTTAACTGATATAGCTTTAAAGTTACCAATTATATTGCTTATAGCATAATGACATTCTCTCACAGGAAGTATTTGTTTAACATTTAGAAGCACACATATAGGTTTAGTTAAATTAAATATATTGTCTTTCACTATAAATATAGTAAAAAAATAAAACTAACCCTTTATATTCCTCATCATGAAAATGTTTTAGCTTAAAATATAAATACATACTTATATATGTTTTGAAGCTTAAAGTCCAAAACAAACCTTTTACTCAAAGAGCAAATCTATTGTTTCAGAAAATAATAGTTCTGCAATCAGAGAATGAGAGTCACTTGTTTTCAGGCTTTTTAGTTTTATAAGGAGTTTGCCAATAATTCAGCTCTTTGTCTCTTCTGGGATACACTGTTCCACTCCATTTATTCAGAGTTATTAAGGATTTTATTGCTGTTAACAAAAGTGGTTGTATACTTCAGCAAGTTAAATATGTTGGTTTCTTCAGAAAGGAATAATTTGATCTTTGCAGGAAACACCAAACTGGCTTTAATGTTGTTCTTTTTAAGTTCCTTGATCAGTGGTAAATAGGATTTTCTTTTACTCATTACTTTACTAGAATAATCATTGTCAAACCTAACTACACCTTCACCTATTTTAATAGGTGGGCTGGACCATGCTGCTTTTAGCATTTGATCTTTTTCTAAGCTAGACACACATTTAACTATAATTGAGTGTGGTGGTGTGTCTTCCTTCTTAGAAGGTGCTGTATGGAATCAATGTGTTCTTTCAATTCCAAAATATAAAGTTTCGTGTTGATTTAATGTTTTATGTAGCCAGGTAGTTAAGAAGTTTATTATATTGTCTCCCTCATATATTCAGGTATACCATAAATTCTGATGCAATTTCATCTCAGTCTATTTTTCTAAATAATTGAGTTTTTCTATGAGCCAGTTATTTTCTTTTTTAAAAAATTCAGGCTGAGACCACCTTTATATTCTTCTTTAATGACCATTCAAAGTCTCTTCCATACTGCTGATTTGTGCACCTTCTTTCCTAAGAATTTGAAAATGTTCTATTCCCTTTCTGGTCTCTTCTTTGAAACTTTCTAGTTTGGTATCCAGTTTGTCTATTTTAGTAATACATCCTACATACTAGATAGCATTGACTGGGTGTCTTTTTAACATAAAAATCCTGAGTACCATTTCTTGAGTGACTCGTGCTGAATTCTCTTCTCTCTTAACCAATCATTTGAAATTCTGACAGAAAAAATACAACTTTTGAAGAACTTGAAGCTGTAAATCTTTCCCTTGACTATTCATGAATAAAATTAGCTAACAAGTATCTCCAAATTTTAATTTTTTTATTACATTTTCTGTCAGAGAAATGTTTTCAGTCACAGCTTTCACCAGCTGCTGCTCTCAGTTAGCCATCTTGGCCATGCCTCTGAAGGTTCTTTTTTTACAATAGAAATAAAAAGTTCAAAGAACCTCAGCCCTCTGGGTTAGAGGATTGTTCATCCTACCATCCAGGTGTTTGAAGTTGCTTGTACTGAAGATTTGAATAAGTTGGAAAAGATAATGAAATCTTTGCACCACAACTTAACTAACAATGGACGGCAAGCAATGAGAGCTATTACCCAGAACAACACCAATGAAACCTTACAAGTAAGAGGTATGGTAATATATGATTCTATTTGTTATTTAGTAGTAATGATGAATCTATTACAAGTTGACAAAACTTATGAACCTCTGTCAAGAAACCAAATTAATATGGCATAAAGAAGAATTGACCTAGAAATCAGAGGATATACAATTGGAAAGGGGACCTCCCCAATTTACACTAATTTTAAGGAGGTCCAGCCATATTATTCCAACTATTTTTGGAATACCAGAAGTACAAAAGGATATTTTTAAGCTCCTCTTTAGATCAATTGTAGTAGCACAAGGGTCTAAAACTCACCCCATAGGAGTAATGATAGAGAGGTTTTTAAAACCAATTTTTTTCTATGGGAAGCAATTTATTAAAGGACTCTTGGGATTTTCTTGGGTGGATCAAACAAAACTTATGGGATGTAGGAGTTGTTTTTTTAACAGTTGATATTGTTGATTTATTTTCTTGTTTACCAATTGAAAAGGGAATGGAATATTTCCATGAAGAACTGGTGATGTTGGAATTTTTAGATATGAATGTAATCAAACTGGTTGAAAAGTGTATGGTAATGGTTTTAAAACATGGCTATATTTTTTGAAGGGGAGTTCTTCAAACAAATTTCAGGGGTTGATATGAGTGCAGCATGTGCCCCAATGTATGCTAATCTGGTTTGTATGCATGGGAAATAAAACATTTGTTTAAAAGTGAATTTTTCAAGTTTTGTAAGGTGTACCTGCAGTTTTTGGATGATATATTTATTTTATGGCATGAGTCTGAAGATTTAGTAAATGAGTTGATTGATTTTTTTTATATAATATACTAATCTTTTATATTTTACCTTACACTACCACATTGAGAGGGTTATCTGATTAGCTACTGCTATTTTTAATGCTAAAGGGTGCTTCAGGTCAACTATTTATAGGAAGCACACCTTCAGCAACATTTATTTGCATTTTTCTAGTTCACACCCCCAACCCAGAAAAAAAGGTTTGGTTAAAAGGCAGCCAATGAGGCTGGTTAGAATGATTTCTAACACTGAGACATTTTTTCAAAGAAATAGTTAAGCTAAAAAATATGTTTTATGGCAGGGGTTACACTAAAAACATTGTGAAAAATATTACTGGGGAGATTATGGAGGTAAGAGAGACCGAATATAAACTCTAACTAGTAGTTAGTTTAGGTGACATTATGGCAATTAAAAGGATGTTATTTCTGAATTTGGTACAGCTAAGATTTTGGACTATAATAATAAATTCCAGAAAGTTAGATCTATTGTTGAGAAGAATTGGACAATGATTATTTCAGTAGTGGGTAACCAGCTATGGTTTGTAAGTAAGACGTCTAAGAACCTTAACAATATTTTTAAAAGAGGTGATTACGAGTACCTTGGAGTGGCAAAAAGTAGTACTGTGAAATCTGGGCACTGTAGATAATGCCCACATATTTTACAGGTAGACCAGCTTATTATTAATTATTTTAGTTTAAAATTTCAGAAAAGAAATTGTTTAATGACCGGAGTGGTGTACAATGCCAAATGTACTAAAAGTTATTCTTTTTATGTTGAGAAGACTGAACAAGCCCTTAGAAAAAAGAATATATGAGCATAATTATGTTATTTCTACTCAGAACATCAGTAGTGCCCTGTATAAACATTCTACTGCATGTTCAGGGTTCAATTGTTTTAAGCTTGCAATTATTGATAAGGTAATAATAAATCCAAGAGGTAGCATCTGGGATAATTGCTTGGAGAACAGAAAGTTTTTTAGCAATTAAAATTGAATGCAGGCACTCCGGGTGTAAACGAACATATATCTTTTAAACCAATATTAAGATTAAGAGCTGCTAAGTTATAAGGATAGTAATATATGATACATTTTTAACCATTTATTTAACTTACTTTATTTTATTAATAAATAGACTATTTATTGAGCTAGACACATACATATACACACACACACACACACACACATATATATATATATATATCTATATATATATATATATATATATATATATATACATATATATATATATATATATACATATATATATATATATATATATATATATATATATATATTTAACCCACAAAGACTTTTCTTAGTATAACACTTATAGAGCTGGTCCTGAAAAATTATTTTATATTTTTTGAAGGATAATTATTTCAGCAGAAAAGTGGAGTGGCGATGGAAACTAGTTGCACCCTCCCCCATATGGTGTGGGAACATTTGTATATTATTAATTCAAAATACAAAAATTGCTGGACCTTCTACAAAATGTTTTTGGATGATATAATTATTTTTGGGTTGACACAGAAGAGAGGTTGAAGGAATTCTTGGAATATATATCTGGTACAATTACGTTTTTACATTTTACCTACCCTTTTGATTGTCATAGGGTAAACTATTTATATGTCACTCTGTATAAGCATGAACACAGTTTTAGGTCCAACATGTTTAAGAAATATACCTATTCAAATTCTTTACTTCATTATACGAGTGCTCACCCCTACCATCAAAAAATAGGTATAATTAAGGGACAATTTGTAGGGATTTGTAAGATGTTCTCTAACAACCAAGATTCTGCAAATGAGAGTGACATTCTAATTAAGATGTTTTTGGAAGAGGGATACCCTAAAGATGTCATAGAAAAGATTTATGGTGAGGTTTTGCTTGGCAGGGGTAATAGATTCAAACCCATTTTAGGCTTGGAAGTTACAGATTTGAGCATACAGGCTGATGACCAAACTTTGCAGCTGGAGTCAAACAGCGACCCAGGGTATGAAAGATCTTTTATTACAGAATTAATGGTGATTCAGGCATTATTAGAAATATAATGCAAAGGGAATGGCAGAAGTTTGCAAGCCTGTCTGACCTTGGAGGTAGTTTTGACACTCCTCTTAAGATTATTTATATTCGGGGTCTTAATGTAAAATATCTACTAGAGCGCTCTTTTAAAAAAAAATGTAATCAGAAGAAGGTGGAAACATTCAAATGTGGTACGTGCCAACAGTGCAGATTTATTACTGGTAGAGATGCTATAGTACTGGAAGATAGGGACATGTATTTAACAAGTAGGGTTCATAGTACATGTGATTCCAGTGGTTTAGTATATATAGGTCTATGTAACGAGTGGACAGCATTTTATGTGGGCAAAACCGAGAGAAAGTTGAAGAAAAGAATTTATGAAGATACTTATGATATATGTACCAAATATTTGGGGCGTATTGTATAAACATACTCTTACATGTCCTGAAGTTAAGTTTTTATGTTTTGTTTTACAAGAAATAGCTACAGATTTAAGGTGAGGTCTCTGGGTGACTAGAGTAGAATACAGGGAGGTGTACTGGCAGATTTTATTGGAAACTAACAAGCCCTCTGATCTCAGTGATATAATTTCCCTGGCCCCAGTTTTGAATTTGAGAGCTGAAAGGCTGTAGAAATTGAAGAAATGCTGTTTTCTAGATTATTATAGCACAACGCCATTAGATGATGTTATTGTTTTATATTTAAATCCTGGGCAGCAAAAGACATAGTAGATATTTTAAATGGCGCATTTATATGGGTCTATATTGAATTAGTGAACGCACAGAAAAGTGAACGCTAATTCATCGACCCCTTTTAAGCGAAAGATTACAATCCCGAACACCCGGAACAGTGATTCTTTTCACCGGGCAAAAAAATTGCTGGGCTGGTTTCAGGAGTTTGCCATTTCCTCCACTGTGGTGTGATCTCGGAGTTGGTATATTTAAGTAGGGGGGTGTAGGGTCGAATGTTTAATGTTTTAAGTTTTTTTTTTTTTTTTGTGGACCAGCATTTTTATACCTGGGAAAAAAATTGCTGTTCCGGGTGTTCAAGATTTTAAGCTTTTGCTTAAAAATGGTCAATGAAGTAGCGTTCACTTTTCTAAGCATTCGCTAATTTAATATAGACCCCGTTTATATAGATACATCATATTACATTTTTTTGCTTTGTTGTATCTTATTATGTTTTTACATTTAATATTTATATTAGTAACAAGTTCTAGAGATTGAAGAGTTCAGTGCACATTTGGTGCTATTTTGCTTTAATGTTTTTAATGGTTACTTAAAAGTGTTTAACATTGTTTTTTTTAAAAGAATGTTTTAATTGATTTTTACTTCCCAGTGGATGTATTGTGATTAATGAGGGGTATATAATTGTATGAATGGCATTTTACATTAATTTTGTATCTGATAAGGTCTTCTAGATGAAAACGCAAGACACTGTATTAGCGTTTATGTTGGCTTTTCTTATTTTGGGTGTGTTTCAACTTTCTGTTACACTAAATAAAGTGGATTCTTTGGAACTGCATTGGTAGTCATTCTGGTGCCATATTTGTTGGTTTTCTTAAATAATATCTTTGTATAATGGTGCTGTAGTTTTTCTCCACTTTCTTCCTTGTTTACTGATGTACTGCACATGTGTATAGGGCTTACATTTCCAAGCTTGTACAGTACATTACTACAGTGCAAAAGAAGCAACAGAAATGAGAGAATATCTGTTGCTGGTTTTTGTACTTTGTTAACTGCTGAGATTTTCTGAGGGACAGAGCAGAAATACAAGAAAATCAGACACATTTCTGATTGTTTAATTTCGCAGAATTTAACTAATTTTTCATATATTTTGATAAGTTCCTCAGCATATACTAATAAAAAGTATTGCCGCTCAATAATACTTCAGTGGCCATAATTTTTTCTACTGGTATATGCTTGATTTACAATGGGTACACTGGTGGGGGGTATCCAATCAGCATGCTCGTTTTTAAATACTAATGAGAAGTCATTGTATAATTACCATTAACATACATTAGAGCAAATGTGATGCCTTTTATACATAAATACACAAATTAATCAAAGGTGGTATAACCTCAAGGTGGTTATAGTTAAATATTTTAACACCTTCACTGTCAGCAATATATGGAGAGGATTCAGGGTCTGTCATTTCTCCCTCCTCCTGTCCTTCCTTCCCTCCCCCTTGGGTGGATCCAGAAATCTTCCTCAACTGAAGAAGGCACCAAATCCCAACAAGTACATTGGTGGATGGTCTTCTAGGCTATCCTTTTGAATCTGTGTTGGGGGGGGTACTCAAAAATCATTTAGAATGTTAGAGGCACTATAAGGGGCTTTAGTAATATTTGATTTGTCACTCAGACATTTCCCTGAGGTATAGGGTAGACTTTCTTGTTTTCATAATAATTTTTGTCCCTCAGAATAATTTTCCTGTGGGTTTTAATTATTTCACATTTCTTGTCCCAGTCCCAGTCCTAGTCTTTTAACTCCAGATTGATATTCCTCATTCCAACAGGGAAATAGAAATCAGTAGTAGTTTCAGTTAATGTTTCAATTAGCATTGGTGCAGAATGTCCCCAACAAAGTGCCAGTGGTTTATGAAATAATTTTTCTGTTACTGAGTGTGAAAACAAATTGCTTTGTGTTCCTGTGAACATTCCTGCTTGACTGCTCATAAGCTGTAGGCATAGGGTTACCACCTATTATGGTCATAACTGTACCAAAGCCAACCCCCTTGAACCTCCTATAACTTCTACATCTCCTCCCCTATCCCTTTCCACTTCCCACCCATTTTGTGACTTCACAGTTATGTCAGTGGGAGAAGGAATGTCCTCTTTTCCTGGTTTGCCATGCAGTTGCAATATTTTTTTTATATAAAAGCATAGTGAGTCTACCGATGTAGCAACTTCAATAATCTGTTTTTTTTAAGCAGAATACGTGGGTTTGTACAGTATTTTCTGGACATCCAGACAATCGGTTTGGTTTCCAGATATTGTGAAGAAAAAAGGGATTGGCACGGAGTCATGATCACAGGATCATAGAAGGTTACTAGGCTAATGGCCCTGGGGCCCTTACAAGCCTAGCCAAGAGTTTATCCCAAAAAGAAACCTCAGTCAGCACCTCTCACCCATGTTGATAAGGGACACAGGTGGAACCCCTGGGACAAATTTGTGGCTTTCCATTTACTCATCAAGGTTGAGCTTGAAGCGGGTCAGCAAGGTACTCTGTTTGACGTGTATGGGAAGTCTATTCCAGAGTTGAGGCAGCCTCTCGGAGACAAATCTGTCTCTCCAGCAGGATTTGTTAATGTCGCATATTAGATTCAGGCCTTTCAAGTGGGTAATGCGTGAGGAGTTAGACTTATGGATATGGAGCATCTCTAGTATGATGTTCAGCATTAGTGGATTTCAGCTGTAGCATTGAAGCATTGGTGTTAACTTGACTACTGTCCACTGAGTTTTTGGTTGCTTGTACAATAATTCCATTCACTTTGCATACAAGGTATGTTAATAGCTGAATAAACTTAATTAAGTCACCTGGAAATGGCAATGATGTCTTGGCAGCAATAACTCCATCTTCAATTGCATTAACAGTTGATGCAGAAAACAGTTCCTGGACGACATGTCAAAATAGGAAAAAAATATGAACCAAAATAAACACTTCACAAGAAGACAACATCAAACAAAGGCAAATCTACCAAACAAGAACTTTGATTAAATTCTTAAGTCTTTTTGTTCTATAAAAGAGTGAAACAGAACTTCATCAGAAACTAGAACAGCTTATAGCTGCCACTTCCTTATATAAACATTTTGCTGTCATGCGACACTATCTCCAATCACAAATCATTGGCAATTTAAATGAGCCACAAGTCTTTAATTACCCTATAACACTGTCACATTCAAAAACAAAACATAAAAACAAACAATTAAGTTTGTAGTTTTGCTACACAGAGTTTTAAAATACTGCTAACAGACGTATGATCATTGTTTCCATGATGCTGTGTATCACATAACAACATTGCCAGCAAAACTGTCTGTAGTCTAATATATCTTCTTAGCAACCTCCTCTGTTTAACACCTGCACTTTTTCTAAAACATAACATAAAACCTGTTTAAATGTCATGTATTTCTTTGATTGTCTGTATAATGTACTTATATTTTCATTCTTAGACCTCTTTTGGGTTTACCTATTTGAAATACCATACAAGATAAGCAAGCGGTTATATAAACACCCCCATCTTGGAGTTACAGTCGGATTTCCCATTGCCACAAATCACAGTGGAATAAGAAAAGATAGCTACATTTACAGAATGATTAATAAACCTACACTGAGGGCATGACCCACACTCCACCATCAGTCTCGAATCTGTGCAGGCAGAATTAGTGTTACTGTCAAAACGTATAGAGCTCTTAATGTCAATGGACAGATTGCTGCACAAATTGACCATAGCGCTAGTAATAGAAGTAGCTGTTCAACCCATGAATCCAGGTACAGTTCCAATCCAGATAAAATTGTTTGGAGTCTAGTTCTTAATTTAACAGAAATCTCAGGGACTATTGTGACAAGCAGAGCTCTTGGATATCTTCTATCCAAAATCAGAGTTAGAAACTCTACTTATGAGAAAACATGTTATAGCCAGAGAACAAACAAGCAAGTCTTACCATCTGTCCCCAACTAAGTTTTTCTTTAAATGGGGGGGGGGGGGTTGCTGCTATGAAAATATAGGTAAGTATTGGATAAGGTAGCTTTCCAATAACTATTAGACTGGTTTCTCTGAATAGAATAATCTTTTAAGATACATACATCTAAGTAGTTAATTATATCCTTGGTGATAGTATACATAAAAGTTTAAAAATCAACCGATTCATTTAAGTAATCAAGAAATTCATAAAAAGCTGTTTCATTTGTATCTTCCCTTGCTAAATTTAAGTGTCTGTCATATACTATGCAGCCTGATCATAGGGCAACTGTTTTTTTCATAATTTACCAAAACATTCAGTAAAGTTTCTTCTTCTGCCTTGAGACTAGTATTATAAGCAGTTCCTTTGATGAATGCATAATTGCTCTGACTTAAGATATCATGGTTCCCTAAAGTTTCTATAATTTTTGTCCAATAATCAATGTTGACCATGGAGAGCCACATTTTCTTCAATAAAAACAAATTAAATAGCACCTCAGATCCAATTTTGTAGTCCTTCCTCCTGTCTCCTGAAGCCATGGCTTCCTTCTGACAGCTTCCACAAAGGAAAAAAGATGTTAGAAATCATGTATACTGCCTGATCTGAAGCAGAAATTTCAGACTTTATGCCTTCACATCTCTGCTTTTTTACTCATTCTCATCCTAATTGTAAATGAGTCAAACATCCTTGAGACAGAACTAATTCTCCAGTTATACCCAAAGCATCAGAAAATTCACCTGCAGCTATGAAATAATTTTTAATTTTATCTATTACAGTGTCATCTATGTTTTTCATTATCTACACTAATATCAGCAGAAACATTATCCATTTCAAATCTCTCTTGTGTACTTAGTGCTCCATCAATTAAAAAAACAGTCACATGGATGAACAACATTGCACCATGCTTCTAAAAAGTAAATGGTTGACAGTAAAATACCAAGCCTCTCTACTATTAAATACTCTTATCTTCAAACTTCTCTACTAGGGATATTGTTTACCTATCCAAAATACATTGTTAGCTAAACAGGATGCCAGGATGCATATATGCTTAAGTGCTCTGGTGGGACACAGCTCTTAAGACCACAATTTAAATTAATCATTAGTGAAAAACTTTCACTAAACTGCATCCAAAACATCTAATCAATAAATAGAATGATTGCCTTCAAGAAAAGACTGAAGTCACAACTAGCAAAGGGGAATAAATGCAAATTCTTACTAGAGTTCAGGTGATATAGCATTACTTGTAAGCTGTAAACTCTTACTATAGATACCCATTCAGCCACCTAGACTCTTGAGTACACATATCTATTTTACTCTGTGAATTCATATATGAGCATGTGCATATCTTTTGTTTTGATTTGACAGCTTAACTTTATATATATCTACCTATATTTACCTATATCGCTATCTATATCTTTATCTATCTATATATCTATATATCTATATATATATATATATATATATATATATATATCTATATATATATCTATATATATATATATATATATATATATATACGTGTGTTTGTGTGTGTGTGTGTATGTTGCACAATCAACTAATCATAATTTCTATGTCAGCATGAATGTTATTTTTAGCACCACAACACTGGGGCTAATTGTGTATACATGCACCATCTATGTATGTTCAATTGCCTTAGTTTTCTGCAGTTTTCAAATCAACTGATATCCATATACTACTATATGATATTATTTTATTAAAAGCTTTTCTCTTCATAAATAGTTTGTTTATGCCCTGGGTCATGGCGGAAAAGGATCTTTGAACCAGTTCACTTACCTAGTTAACAAATGTTAAATAAACAAAGAAATCATTTCCCCTCACATATTCTACTTTCTCCATCTTACACTAGCTCCTTGTCTTCATAATACAGATGTTCCCACGGGTCCATCAGGAAGTGAACAGGAGTATAGTTAGCTTATTTTATAGTTAACAAATCAACACAATAGTAATTACATTTTCCCTTTAGCAAACCAAGTTATTTCTTACCACATGATGTTATATTTCTAATGTAAATTATACAAAATGTGTAAACATCTTGCAGCACACATTCAATATAACATGCTAACATGTGATAAAACATTCTGATATCCTTCACAAAAATCAAGATGAATAATATCAAAATGAATAAATGTGAGAGGTAGCTGAAATTCAGTTTTATGTACTTCCCAAAATTGTGTAAATATTAGAAATCGGAAAAATGCATGTAATGTTTCCAATTCTACACAAGAACACAAATTCACAGAATATTTTTACAATTCATCAAATCCTTTAACAATAATTGTTTCTGACCTAATCATCATATAAAATACCTCATTAAAGGAAATTTCAAAACTATTTGCTTTTTATGATAAATCCATTTCATAACAATATCATTTATTCTTTCCAAACAAGGAGCATAGAGTTTAGAGGCTAAAATATGCATGTACCATTTTTTTGCCTGGCAATTTTACTATATCCATGGTTGTATTCCACTGTATAATATTTTAAAACATAACTTAGTTTTGGATTCTGTGTATCCCTTATCTGAATCTTTGAGGTTCATTTTTCACCCTTCTCAGAGTTTCCAATACAGACTCCAGTGTTCAATGAAAGCATGGAGTAAATATTTTAACAGAACATTTAAATATACAACAAAACAGAATATAACAATATGTAAAAATTGTAAGCCCCCATTATCTTCTGTTTGATACAGAATCATCCTCTTTATGGGGTTCAATGTAATCCCCCAAATTCCCAGTAATATTTTTAATAACCAGTGAATTTATATCAGCTGGCAATAAAAATACTTTTGCAAAATGCATACATGCAGCAAATGCATATGTAAAAAATATTTACGTACAAACTTTCATACAAAGAATCCTCAAGGCATATATTTTTGATAATTTTATTACCCTTATCCTTTCATTTAAGTTTTATTAATTCTTCAGACTGAAAACTAATATTCCAAAACTGAAACTGAAAACATTTTTCAAACTTTCCCTGTAAAGAAGCATTAAAACCACTGAAACCACACTGCAAGCATTTTAATTCCTAGTGCTAGCCAGTGTAAATTCACTGCATTGAGTAACTCATAAACTTGCAACATAAACTTTCAGTACAGTAATAAAACATCCACATAGCCATTAAGGTTGGGTAAATTATTCAAATAAAAGGAACCAATATTCTACCTAATATATTTTATAACCTAACATTTACATATATTAAACAGTGTAGTTCTTAAAGGACATCCCTGTCCTCCTCCATTTTGCATATTTATTTTTGCTCTATAGATTCCATTCATTATATGCTTAAAACTGCATGAGAATATACTTCTGTTATCCTCCAAATACTGAAACAATCCAACAATGAAAAAATGCTCTGTCAAATATATATATATATATATATATATATATATATATATATATATATAGATATATAGATGTAGATATAGATAGATAGATATCAGCAGACTACAAAAGCCCTACAACCTCATGCTTTTGTTCTCTCTGAGCATACTTCCCAAACATCCATAGTAATGCATGCATATTGCAACCTTTTTAGACCACAATGAATAAAAGCATATTATTGCCTAATTTTATTCTATTATAGATATATAATTAATTAAATAAAACGAGTCTCCAGTTTTCTAGTTTCTATGCTTATCATTGTCTTTCCATAAAAACTTACATAAAGTACTATAAAAAGAAGAAGATTAGTCCCTCTATCATTTAAGAACCATCCATTCAACTTTATTAGTAAACTGTCTTTCGGCTTTTCCTGGTTAGGGACTGCTACAGCGGAACTCTGGTCCACTAATGATTGGCATTGAATTTTTATGGTGTCGAGTTGCCAGCCCGGCGCCTAGCCTTCAAAGAAGACACACCCACAAACGCATGTCTTTAAATTCACTCGACCGCGGTGAGGACATGCAGGATCTGCACAGAAGGCGCTCCAGCTGAGAATTGATCCAAAGAACCTCTTGCTGTGAGGCGACAATGCTAGCCGCTGCACCACTGTGGCCATTTCATTCAACTTTATTAGTAATGCTTCTAATATCTAAGGCTTTAAAGCTTTATAGTAACTAAAATAGATTCCATTTTCACCAGAATCTTCTTTATCAAATTCCAAGGCCACTTGCATAGCCGACCTTAGGCATAAGCTGCCTAGGGCGCCACTGTAGTAGGGACACTTTTCCACTATTTATTTGGTGTAGGTAGACCAGGATGGCGGCACTGGATGATGTGGGGGGGGGCACCGTGGAGCACTTTTGCCTAGAGTACCAGTTGACCTAAGGCCGCTTCTGGCCACTTGCAACTCTACAATAGCAACTGACTTGTCAATGTCTATGTCAGTTGTTTATGAGCAATAACTTTATCCCTATAGCCTTCTTCTTTACTAAACATTAGAGAAATTATTCTTTTATGCCTCTTATTTGATCAAAACTGATAGAAACAAATGAAACCTGAGAAAAAAAGAAAAAAAAAATAGAAACTATTGATGCAAAAATATTACTTGTCTACATTTATATTGTTAATATAAAAAAAATCCAGAATATGTGTCCTATCCAAGTTCAATGAAAAAATCAACTCAAAATCCTACATGAAATAAAAAAAAGTAACAAAGCTACAACATTTATCTTGCCTAAAAGTCCAAAATCTCTTTTCATCCTATAAATCTAGAGAAACACTTTTACTCCACCACATGTATCTTTCTTATATCTTGTAATACAGAAATGTCAAGTTTCGGTTGTTGAAGCCACAGGGCAGCACTCCACCTTGTTAGTGATGAGAGCTCTTCTTTTGGCTTTCGAAGGTTGACAGACAGCTAAAGCTGTTCCATTGCTGGGCATGTAAGTTCCATTCAGGGATAAAACCTTCCATTTTACATTTTTCATGGAACATTTAGTTTTTCTGTAAACTATGGATTTTTAACCTATGAAAATGTATTTTTATTCACTGTCTCAAGACTTTTAAGTACTTTTAAATTGGAACACACTATTTTACTTTTGTGGTAAAAGAATTGTTAAAAGATGTTTAAAACAGCTTTTTTATGTGGAGAAACTGTTGTTAAATTTACATTTTGGGGCTGTGTTATGTGTTTTAAGGTTTTTATTCTATTTTTTTTCTGGGAAAAAAAATTACTTTTTTACTGCTTGCTTATATTACTGACTACTGTTGCTAAGTGTCCCCAGACATCCAGCAGCAGTCTTTCTTCCACCCACAAAGAGAAAAAGATTGTTAAGCAACCTTTGCCACTGCAGTAGGCTGGAAATTTGCCTCAGCCACAGATGAGTGACTCTGATGTTGCCCAAGGTGGTTCCTTGAAATACTTATCTTTTTCTTTTGATCCCACTAGTTTAGTGCCTATAGTGACTATGGACAGTGGGTTAAGCATGTGCTTTGCAGCTGTTTGAGTCTTCTTAGTGAGCAATAGAGAGACACTCTTAGTCATCTGGACAGAAGGGGCAGGGAAAGTGCCTCTGCTTAGCCACAGTGCTGTGTCCTTCCCTGGAGAAGTTGTTTCTGGCCATTCTGGATCTGTTCTTCAGAAATTTGTATCAAGAAGAAACAGAAAACTAAACATATGTCCTCTCTTGTATTAATTACTCTAGATGGGAATAAGTCATTAGGCTTACCTTAGGGTATAGTACAGGCTCTTGACCCTTCTTTTAAAGGTATTTCTTCTCTGTTTCCCCAAAGAGGTTCAAAAGATTGAACCTATGGTGAAATGTGAAGGAACAGTTGCACAAATGTCTGATTCAGTCCTGAGGAGAGGGTGATATCTGATAGACCTGTTAGGGATTCTCCTTCTTCTTGTTTTTCTCTGCGACTATTTCCAGGATGAATTAATTATTTCAGTGGGAAAACAGCGTGGTCCCTCAGTCTCTCAGAAAGTATTATGAATTGTCACAACTGAAATTTCTAGAACCTTTATCTTTTCCTCTAGTTCTTTTCACTGTGTTGGATGTTTTTGTTATAGCATGCAGTTTCCCTAAAAGTCAACCTGCTGCCCTCAAAAACAGATGCATTATGTAAAGTTTCTCGGTCTTTTAAAATTTTATACATTAATCTGCTGCCTGACCCATCAACTCTTGCTTTAGTAAAACCAGCTGCTGCTAAGCATTTTGTTAGTACTAATCTCTCTCTCTCTTTCTGACAAGGATGGGATGGCTTTTGACAAGTTTGTTAAAAAAAAAAAAAAAAAAGTACACTTCTTCATTCTTAATTTTTAGAAACATGATCTGTCAGGGTCATATTTTTAAATGTATCCTGGCTAATTGTAAAAGTATGAAGAATGTTTTGATAATAGTTTCTTCCTGCAAGGAGAAATCAGTCTGCTTTATGCAATATGGTTTCTTCTGTTTTGCCAAGTCACTACTCATTTAAAATGTGCCCATGACTCTATGAATACCACTTTCACCTTTCACGGCTGCCACTGGAACTGTTTTAAGGAATTTTGCCTAGCAGCATTCTCAGAATATTTCAGAGATGTCAAAAATGGAATTTTGAATTTTCCCTTGAACAGAGATCCAATTTTCTGGACCTTCTGCTGTTGAACTTATCAAAAAGTGTAATGAGAGGAGAAAGTTGATTTAATGAATCTCACAGGTTTTTCAGCCCTGCTTCTCTAATTTTCCAAGGGGTTCTTCACTTCCTAATCTAACTTTAGAAAAAAAGTAAAATAAACAGTCTCGGCAAAATGCTAGTAAGCAAATATTTAAAAGTCAACAGCTGGCAGGTTCCAAAAAGAAAGCAGGAAACCCCCGAACAAAGCACAATCCTGTAAGTATGAATAACTACATGGTGAAACTTGTTCCCGCCTCCCACCCTGGCAGTCCTTTAATCATCCTAAAAAAATCTGAATCTCCAGTTTTCTCTTTGGCAACAGATTGTTTCAGAAAAATGAGTCCTGAAATTGCTCCATCAAGGCTATAAATGGCAGTGGGCATCTCTCTCTATCTCTCTCTCCTTTTCCGAGGATTCTTCCTCATCTACCAGACCAAACTCTTCTCATCTCTTTCCTCCTGTTTTGCAACACATGCTGTCTGGGGGTAATAGGAGTCAGGAGATGGAATTTATTTCAGAATGTTTATGGTGCCAAAGAAATAAGATTCTTGGAGACTAGTTTTGGATCTTTCCTTCTTGAACCAGTATGTGACAGTACCCAAATTTTCACAATGTATTACCCTTTCTTCCTTGTCTGGGTTACTTAGTTCCCTTAGTTTTAAAAGAGGCACACCATCACTTTCTTATTCATCCAGATTTCAGGTGTTTTGTAAGGTTTTGTGTGTCTGGATCACATTATCAGTTTTTTACCTTTCTCTTTGGGCTGTCCACTGCTGCAAGAGAATTCATAAAGTATCTAGCTCTAATCATAGCCCACAGCAGACAGCAAGATGCCCACATTGTTTTCCACATTTAGATGACGTGCTTATCTTTGCAGAGTCTTTTTTTTTTAAGTCACAGGAATCTCTCTTGGATAAGCAATATCTTACACAGGTTGGGATTCCAAGAGAGTATTCAGAAGTATTTCTTGACTCCTTCTCACTGGATTATTTTTTGGGGGTGCCTACTGGACACTTAAGTACACAGATATTTTTTTTTTCACAGGAATAAATAGACATATATTTAGATTTATTTCTGAGGTTTTCCTCTCAGATTCAGTCTCAGCAAGGGAATTGCTCAGGATTCTGGGTTTCCCAGCACCTATGATTCTCATGATACCTCATACAAGACTTCACATGAGAAAGATACAATGGTACCTGAAATCTCTACGGTCTCATTATCAACACCCATTTTCTAACTCCAGTCTTATGCAAAAAAGAAGGTTATGTGGCTGAGGCATCAAATCTCTCAGACTCCAGGTCTACCATTCTCCCCTCCTGATCCAGTAAACTTGGCCACAACAGACAGCATGGGCATTGCTTGAGGGCATTATCAATGGAGATAAAGGGCAGGGTCTTTGGGACAAGAAAGACAGACCAAAAACTCAAAGTAAAAGAGCTGCCAGCTATTATAAATACAGCCAGCTCCTTGAATTATCTGTGGACCCAGCACCTTTTCAAGTATTTACCAACAACACCACAATGATGTGGTGCATAAACAAGCAAGGAGGAACTAGATCTTACCTGCTCTGTATGCTAGTTATGTTACCATGAGATTTAGCTTAAAGGTACAATCTCACTCTGTATACATCTTATATCCCTTTACAGCAAACCTGTGTGGCTGAAAAGCTGAATAGGACCAGGACAGACCCTCACAAATCGAAACTTAATCAAGGAGGGGATTTTTCCGAGATTTTAGCAATCTGTAGAACACACCGCAAGTAGACCATTTTGCCTCCTCTGTGAACAATTAACTGACAAAATTCTGTTCCAAGACACCATGCAAAAAGCCATGGAAGGCAGATAGCTTTTCTTTCCCTCAGACAGGAACGTTTTGTTATGGTTTTCTTCCCTTTTTACAGATTCCAGTATGCTTCTGAAGCTTCTGAAGACTCCCCAATGCTGATTCTCTTCTGGCATAGGCAACAATGATTCTCCCTTGTTTTGAAAATGGTCAGGGGAAATTACCAGAAACTTCCTAACAGACTGTATTTACTCACACAATATCAGGGGTGTTTGATACACCCTAATTCCAAGGAACTGCAGTTGACTGCCTGAATGATAGGGTTTTAATATCTTTTTAATGGAGACAAGAAAGCTTGCTAATAGAAAATCATATTTTAGCAAATGAAAAAGGGTTTCTGGTTGGTACCATAAAAAGAACCAGGGCCCATACAGGGATGATGTTTCCCTGGTTGAAAAGTATTCCTGTGAGTTATTATAATATGGCCTGTCTTACTCCTCAGTCAGGGTTCATTTGTTGACTATTACAGCATGTCTACTCATGGATCCCCCACTAGCAGTGCTATCTCATGTAAACATGAAGCCTCTTGGAAAGCCATTGGCTCCTATAGATGTCTTCATTTTATTTTAGAAAAACTAGCACTTGCTCTATCTGAACCAACTCATCAGTTTGACATGTGGTTCTTGACATGGAATTTAGTATTGCTCATTGCTTTGACTTATACAATAAAACTATCTGATTTGTAAGCTATTATAGTTGGTCAGCCTTATTTTATTTTCCACAAGGACAGGGTTTCTTTGAAAGCTAATTCTTCCTTTATGCTCCAAGTTGTATCCACATTTTCTTTAACTCAGACTATCCATCATTCTGTATTGTCTCCAGAACCTAAAAATAAGAGAGTAAAGATAATTCATACCATGGATGTCCACTTAGATACTATCTTGGAAGAATAAAATCTTTCAGAATTTCTGATTTGTTGGTCATTTCTTTTGAAGGAAGGAAGAAAGGACAACCTATATCAAAACAGACTATTTGCAAATGGTTGTTGCATGCTATTTTGTTATCCCCACCACAACAAAACTATTCTAGGTAGGGACAAGGTTCATTCTACCAGGGCCTTGGCTTCACTAATGGCTTTTTGGGAAAGGTTGAATTCTAGAGGCATTCTAGAAGCAGCACCTAGGCCCTCTGTATATACTTTTACAAAGCATCACAAACTAGATTCCTTCTCCAGGTCTAGGACAGGCTTTGCTAGGACCATTGTGCAAGGGATCATGGACCATTCCCCTTCCTCCTCCCAGTTCATTTAAACTGTGGTAATCTGCCCTTATGGCTTAGGCTACTGCAGCAGAGATCATAATGATGAACATGGTAAGGTTGTGTAAGTAAACTTACAATAACAATAGATATTCAAATGATCTTTGTTACAATAGCCGTTCCCTCCCTGCCTCATCCCCCTTATTATTTTTATTTTTTGTTGGGTGCAGGCATGTATTTTTTCTTTTTCTAGCATTGTCCTGAAACGGCTTTAATCTCATTCTCTCTGTTAGCATGAAACTTCTGAAGGGCTTGGCATCTAAATCTGGCTTTTCTTCAGCTCATCTGAAGATTACTAACAGTTTGGGTGTGTGGAAGGTACCCTAAAGCTCTGGAAGCTGCCCGGCTGTTATATTCTATGCAAGATATAACCCATATGTCTTAGCCTGCTGCAGCAGTGATAATTTGATCATCTTATGGTATGGTAAGTTTACTTACACAATTGTACCTTACTACTTATAACTTTGAAGCAATTTACTTCATTTTGAACCAAAGAACTGTGACCAGTTTCTGTAGCAAGAACTGCAAGGGTTGCATGATATATATTCATAGTTCTTTTTAAATTGAATAAAATTACTTTAGTAAATAAAATTGCTTCTGAAACTTATTAAGAAACTTTTTGTCAAGGAACTGACTTAAAACATTCCCCCAGTGTGGCACTAATATTTCTTAATTTAAACATGTCATTTATGTGACTGCCAGATATGCATTTCTGATTCTGGCAAGTCTGGCATTTTCTAGAAGTTTTACATGCAGAAACGTTTACTATCATGAGACAGTCTTTTGAGAATTTTTAACTTCTTACCTATAGTCCTTTCTCACATTACCAGTGTACAATTTCTCCTTAATATGTTGCATTATAAACTAAAACATTGGCTAGAACACCACAGAAGCACAAAATATTATCACAGTAAGGAGTGATTTCCTTTATTTTTAAACACAGTCATCAGTAACAAAATAGGTTTAGCTATGTGCTCTGAAGAAAAGTCATTTTCCTTAAACAGCGTTTAATGGTGATAGGAGCTGGCATTATTTAATGATTTGATCTTCAGTACCAAGTGCATACAGTATTTTATTTTCATATTGTGACATTCTGTTTTGAGGTAATATTATACACGATGCAAATTAATTAGTGGCAGGATGCTAAGTTATCACTCCAGCTATCAACTATATGAATAAATGAGTATTTAATGAGACTCACAGTACTGATAAATTTCTTAGGTTTCTCAGCCAGTTAATTTGGCTGCAGTGCATTGATGCAGCTTAGAAGCATATGAGGTCTGGTACTGTAATGCAAGAAACCTACATTTTCCTTTGCCAACATGGATTGCTAACTTCCCATAAAGGTGGTACAAATAATATTTTGGATGTATCCCAGTAATAATCTACATATTGGATACTGTTTACATTTAAATTGCTTCCTGCCAGTCTAAGCAGTGTATATAAAATAATTTGCAACACATCATGACCAGCACTATATATCTGGCATACAGAAAGGAAGGTAATCCTTCTTTCTGTGGTTAGATATAGGGGATCGTGGAAGCTTGCTACCAGATAATGGAAGCCTGTGACATGGAATTCAAATGGTATGAGACAGAATTCAGACCGGTTTAGTTAGTTTAGCTTTGAATAGGCTGCATGTGATTTATTTTATATTATACTTACATCCTGAATCTTACCTACAATATTCACATACCATTGGAGGTGCTGAATATGCTTCAGAATTTAGAGACTGCACATGTGTGCTATGCATTCCTTACTCATCACCAAGTTATTTCACTCAGCACAAAAACATTTCATTGAACCTGTACAGAAGAGGTAGTGTGCAAGGAAAGTGGTCAACATGGTTGAGAATCCTGCTTCATTAACCAATAGAATATCTGTGAAAAAATGCTCATCTTGTGTATGTTGTTACTTTCTGGGTTGTTTGTGCTCTGCATGCAGCATGATTGTTTTTCTAATTGTGTATGTCATCTATATGACTCAATTAGGGAGTAAGTACTTGTAGGCAGTTATTTCCTAATTTTCATGTTCACTAAAAAATCTGTGGTTAAATGCAAAAATGCAACAGATTTGAGGGGGACTGTCATTCCTCCACATTCAAATAGACTAATGAGAAAATCTTGCAGCAAGGAGGGTGGACACCAGACACCAATCATAAGTCTTAACAGTATGCCTTAATGGCACCTAATAAAATAAAGGACAAAATATGTTGGGTGGGGGAGCAATAGATTACAGGAATGATCTATACAGTGTGCCCTAAAGGCAATAAAAAAGCTTCAAATCCTGTACCTTTGTACCTCACACAGAGGATATTAATCCTCTGCACCACCACTAGACTCCAGGTGTACCTGAGCATATTTCCTGTTTGTTTAAAAAATATAAATTTATAGTATATTTTAAAGGAGAAGGATTTCAATCTCTACACCCTTAACACTGGGTGCAGTGGCAATAACCCACTCTGCTAACTAATCAGTTAGGGCTGATGGCTTTTTTTACATAATAAGAAGTATGAAACTCTAACTGGCATGATTCAATGTCTGCAATTATGACAAAATGGGTACCTATAAGAGTCAACAGCAAAGAATCCTGTAAAATCAGGGACAAAGAGTTGAAAGGAATTGAGGGTGGTGTCCGTGTTGAGGAATGCTTCAGTGCAAAGTGAAGAAGAACATTACATGACACCAGGAAGAATATTTAAACTATTTCTTTAAATCAATTTTCCCAGTTAGGGGTCGCCACAGTGGAACTCCGGTCTGCTAATAACTGGCAGTGAATTTTTGCTAGCCCGATGCCCAACCTTCAAGGGAGGCAGACTTATTCATGCACGCACCCACCTGCATGTCTTTAAACATAACTCGATCATGGGAAGGACATGCAGACTCCACACAGAAGGCACTCCAGCCAAGAATCGAACAGGAGAACCTCTTGCTGTGAGGTGACAATGCTAACCGCTGCACCACTGTAAATGAAAATCTACTATCTGGCATTATTGATTGACTATAAGGATCTGTGATTTATGAGGGTAGGACAAAAACATGGAAAGAGACACCAAGGACATTCTGTCAAGTCAGGGACATGTAAGATGTATCTGTAGTATATGTGCATGTATGTGAGTGCCTGTGTGTGTGTGTGTGTGTGTGTGTGTGTGTGTGTGTGTGTGTGTGTGTGTGTGTGTGTGTGTGTGTGTGTG
This sequence comes from Protopterus annectens, assembly GCF_019279795.1. Taxonomy (NCBI): domain Eukaryota; kingdom Metazoa; phylum Chordata; order Ceratodontiformes; family Protopteridae; genus Protopterus; species Protopterus annectens. Next base: position 183,785,794 of record NC_056725.1, on the reverse strand, counting down.
TGTGTGTGTGTGTGTGTGTGTGTGTGTGTGTGTGTGTGTGTGTGTGTGTGTGTGTGTGTGTGTATATGTGTTTGAATAACTGTGAATGTCTGTATGTGTGTGTGGGGGGGGTGAATAATGCAGGGTGCCTGTGCCAACACAATGCATGGCCAGCAGTGTTAACTACCACAGCAAAGTGCTGAACAGCACTAGCATTACTTAAGGATGACTCAGAGACATGCAAATTAGATGATAATAAGGTCTTTCCTCATTCGGGCTAATATGCCTCTGATTCCAGCATCATGTAAATAGCCTTCTTCTCCCATAGCTCTTACAGTCAGTGGTGGGTTCTTTTTGAATCCCTGTGATTGTGTAATCAAATAGAGTTAATGTTTGGAAACAGAATATAAGGGAAGCTGCTTGGTCTACTTTGTGAATGCAGGCACTATGTTAAAAGGCATAATATTCTTAATCTGTACATATCAGACTGAATTTGACTATAACATTAAAATAAGTTCATAAGTAAATAAATAAATACATAAATAAATGTTTCAAATGCCATAAGTACAACCAGAACTGTTAAGAAAATACATTTGACATGAAGCTAAAACAGGGTCATTTGCAAGCACGAAATGGTAATGAAAAGTACCACATTAAAATGAAAAAAACTTGAAAACAATCCAGGAAGTGGAGAGTAACGTATTTTTGCTTGAGTTCTTGGCTCTGAATACCAATGATTTTTTATAAAAAATATGAATTTTGCCCACAAATTTAACCATGTTCTGCAATAATATGCATATTATGTTTATGGCAATTTAGCTAGCAGTTCTTCTAAAATTGCTTTCTGGAAATTGTTCTCACAACTGAACACATGGTTTGCAATTAAAGAACATTTTAAATAAATGTAAACTATAAATCATATCCAAATAGTTCTCTTCTTAACAGCTTTTGTTCCACAATGAAGTCCAAAACATTTATTTTAACTGCAGTTTACCCCACTTTTATGTTTTAGTTCATTAGATTAAGCAGTGTTTATAGTTGTAGGTTCATTAGCAGAGAAAATAAACACATTTTATTAACAGCAGTGATCACATTTTATGTCAAAACAGAAAAAGAATATATGTGAGCAGCTTGTTTATCATTGAGACTTTGAGACAAGGGTGATGCAGTGTCCTTCAAAACACAAGCAAAGCAAAGCATAAATAACATAACCTAACCAGAGCAAAGATAGAAAAATGCAGAGACAGTGAGGATGAGAAAACATCTGACCTCCTGATCTGTACAGAGAACAATTAACTAATAAATATTTCAATGCCATTTTAGAAACAAGAAATAGCTGTAGCAGAATATCATTGTAGAGGTCAGTGAATTAGGAGAAGAGCAGCCTCATTCTTGTTCTATTATATTAGCTTAATGGCACAAAGAAGTAATAAACGTACAGCTCCTCCATCCCTACCGCCTCCCTTACCCTTTCCACACTTCCCTATGCCCTCTTGATTGACTCTTTGGATTCCTCTCCACTACCCTTTGCAATCTAGTTCATGAATCCTCAACCCTTTCTTTGAAGTAAATTTGAAGATTCAGTGACCAGTTAGGCACCATAACATGCAGCCTGAGTCCATGCCTCCCTCTTCTGCCTTTCCCATTCAGAATAATCTGGTCACATCTCCCTGGCATCCTCTTCTGACCTCATATCATGTCCCCTCTTGTATCTTCAGGTTTCTTGTCAGAAGATTTCCATGTACTCTGTTGGCTAATAATAATTTCATTTTCTTTCCATCACACATAACCTTCTGTTAGTTTACTCTAGATTCCCTCAAACAGCCTGGTTACCCACTCCTTGTATGTTCTTCAGAACTGTACAAAGCATTTATGATGTGACCTACCAGAACCTAGTAGTGTAACAGAACTATCCCCATGGTGATAAATCTCACCAATCTCAGTCTGGCTGCCAGTGTTCTAACACCCTGTTATTCTTTTTGTGGCTAACAATGTCCTCACATCCTATCATTCATTTTTGGGCTACTAGTACCCTTGCAAAACCAGCATTCTGTTTCTAGCTGAGGCTGAAGTTAAGTGGACCCTAGAAAGGGTCATAATGACATGGCTGAAAGAAGTACTGGAATTATATATGAATTGCTTAAAATCCTACAAAATGATGCTAGCAAAATGCTGCTTAGAATTTGCCAATAAATTTGAAAAATGCATCAGTGGCCACTGATTTGGAAAAGGTCAGTTTATAGTCTAGTCCTTAAAAAAGGGTTTGTCCCATTAGACCATCAAGCTTTTTTCAGGGGAGACCCAAAATGGTATTTATAATGACTAGAGGAAATTCAGAGTGGGCATCAGGGAACCCCCCTTAATCTTTGCAAGCTGGGATGCTGTTTGGTGTAGTACTTCCTGCTTAAGGTCTGGGTGTGGAGGTGGCTCAGAGAAGCAAGAAGGAGTATGGCAAGTATTTGTACTATAGAAGAGCTTGTCAGAAAAGAGACTGAGCGATAATCGGATGGTTTAAGTGTGAAGGCAGTGGAGCCTTCACAAAACATGCTGTTAGTGGAAAGAATATGCAAAGGAGATGAGCATGGGGTCAAAATGAATGAGAAGAGAGAGGCAAAGGAGGAGAATGAAGAGAAGGTGTTGAACCATTACAGACACAGAACTGCTGTTCCAGGAGAGACTGTGAGAGAGAGTGGATTGCAGCAGGCATGTATTATTACAACCCTCCAATCAGGAGGGATGCAGGATGTGTATTTAAATGATTTAATTAATCAGAGTGAACTAGAATGTGAAACAGCAGAGTCATTGGGAGAAATCATGGGCAGGATTCAGGAAGAAGAGGTGTAAGAAATAAGAAGAGGTAAATAAGTCATATGCACAATTTATGAGAGAGAGAAAAAAGAAGAAAAGAAAATGCATATGAAGAAGTTTCTAGTTAGAATAAGCAGTAAGAAGCAGAAAGAACTCAATAGGTAGGAAATTTGAGATAATATTATATCGATCTCAGGTATATTTCCTAAAGAGGTAAAGGCATTTATTCATTTTAATAAAGACTCTTTTTGTGACATTTTATTTGAATCAGGGCAGTATATGGAAAAATTCTCTAACAATATGAAATAAAGAAGAATTACGGTCCATGTTATTGACGCAATTGACAGAGAGACAAGAAAGAAAATGGATGCGCAGTTTTGAACTGAAGTAGAACAAGAGGTATTGGACTATTTAATGACTGTATGTAAACAGGCCATAGACATTAAAAAATATATGATAATAGAAGTTTATGGACTGGAGGTTGGGAATGTGTTGTATTGCAAATGAAATACGAAAACATAATACATATTCCAAGTATGATAAAAGTAGAAGGAAACAGGGAACTGTGAAATATTGGGGCAACTGAAAACATGTTAATTTTATGGTAAAAATGATCATGTAATTAGTAATTATCATAAGAGAAAGTGTTGCATTTGTGGTAAAATGTGTCACGAAGTAAAAAAATATTAACTGAAATGTATAAAATGCAAACAAATAGGGCATTCCTGGATGGTTTATAAGGAAAATACAGAAGAAATGTGGCGAATACGAATATCAGCAAGAAAGTGTTCATGAATATAATACAGAAGTGAAACAAGAAAAAGATCAGGAAGAAAACACAATGGCAAAGAGTAAGGGCTTAGGAAAAGAAGAAATGCTGATTGATAAAAGGGGAGAAGAGGAAAGGGAAGAAGAAAAGGTAAACTCAAAAGAAGAAGAAGATATTAATTGGGTGATGATTAGGGGTAAAAAGAATTCTATTGGGAAAAGAGTAAAAGATAGAAAACAAAAACTTAAGAATGTAGGTCATAAACGAAATAAAAATGGCAAAGGATGAAAAAAGGTGAGAATTTTAGCTATAAATGTGAACAGTATAAATAATATTAAAAGAAGGCAAGGAGTATTAGAATGGTGTAAAACACTTGATATGGATATTATAATATTAGAAGACAAGAATTGTGACAGAAAGGGAGAGATTACATGTAAATGAATTATGGGAGGGTAATATTATTTGGAATATAGGTAAAGAAATATGTTCAGGCATTGGAATATTAAGTAAAAACACAGAATGTTTGGATTGCACTTTAGTAATATTAAACAGAGTAACAGTATTGGATGTGAGATGGAAGAAGTATATAGAATTATTGCAGTCTATGCATATGTTAAAAATAATCTCTGACTATGTGAGTGTTAAAATGCACATAATATTAGCAGGGGATTTCAATTGTGATTTAAGAAAAAGAAGAAAAGAAGGGGATGTTGTTACAGTAATAGCAGAGATTCTGTAAAGTGGGAAATTATATTTATGTGCTAACAGACTATGGACATATAAAAGAGGCAACTTAAGAACAGAAATTATTTTATGGTTTCAGAAAGTTTGAAAACTTTATAAGAAGAAACAAAAGGCTTCTCAGATCATATGGCAATTTGGATACAGATCCAAGAAAAGGAAGAATATATAAGATAGGTAAAAGTATTAGAAGATTAAATGAAACAGGCTTAAATATGGAAGGTAGAGAAAGGATTATACAATTATGGAAACATTATATAGACATGAGAGTGTTTTATAATAAATGGACAAGTTGGTGGACAAGATTTAAAGAAAAATATAAATTAAGTTTTTAGAATGGTAAAGATTCAAAAGAATATAAGAGAACCAAAAATAATATAATGAAATCAGTCATGAAGCATTTAGAGAGTTAATAAGAGGTAGCAAATGTTTTTGAAAGAGAAAAAAATTGATATATGAAATGAATCAAGAGAAAACAAAAAGTGTTGTTTAAACATCAAAGATATTTCTCAAGGAAAGAAAAGTGAGGTGGCATCATACTTAATAAAGTTGTAAAAGAAAATAAAAGAATAATAAGGGAAATAAGAAATGCAAAATGAGAAATTGTTTAAACAAAAAGAAATCATAGAAGTAAAACAAGAATATATAAATAAGACTGTTTTAAAGTATAGGATAGAATGAAGACATAAGTGGAGAGTGGAAAAAATAACTACAGAAGATAATGAGGGATTAGAAAAGAAGATAACAGTGGAAGAAATGAAAAATGTGCTAAAGACAGTGAATATGGAGTCAGCAACAGGGCTGCATGGGATTGAATATTTCACGTACAAAGATATGCTAAACTGGCAGAACTATTTTGTAGAGGTTCAAAATGAATGGTTAGAGAAAGGAGTGGGAGACAAAGAAATGTTTATTGGAGCTATGAAATTTATATGGAAAAAAATGGGAAAAAACAAAGATATAAAGAACTGGAGACTAATAGTGTTAAATAACATGGATTATAAAATATTTGTGAAAATAATAGAGAAGAGATTGGAAAATAAAGGCAATAAAGTATTGAATGAAACAGTATTTTAACAAAAGGAAAAGGGATCCAAGAACTTTTGATGATAATTAGGGAAAAGGTAGATGATATAATATAGGTGTCTATCTCTTAATGCCCTGCTATCCAACTTGTGACCACATTTATGTCCATACTGTGCTAAGCGGACATAAAAGTGGTCAAAGGTTGTGCATGAGGACATTAAGTGAAGCATAATGTAAAGAATACAGTGTTCACTTAACATCCTTAATGTTCTATGGGACAGAACCTGCCCCAGACATTAAGTGATGCACACATATAAAAAGAAATTCAGAACTAAAAATCATGACAGGTGATTTGAATAAAGTAAATGATAAGATACAACATGAAACCATATGGAAAATTTTAAAACAGTATAAGTAATAAAATAAAAACATTTGCTTAAGGTTATGAAAACAATAAAGTAAAATTAGTAGTAAATTTATTTATTGACATTTGATTACTGGGAAGGTCTGACTGGGTAGAAGCCCATTTTCAGTGGAGGCCTGGGGAAAAAGGCTCCTAATTATTACAAAACATTTTAAGAACAATAATGTTGCAATCTTCAAAAATAAAACAAAACATCTGCAGTCTGTAGTTTAAATAATTATGACAAATTAGCCATTGGTTAAGAATCAATACAAGGTATATGACAGCCATTTATATTTAGAGAAATTTTAGACAGTTTGTAGAGAAATTAAAGGTAAGTTAATGTACAAATAGGAAGTGAAATATGAAGTGAGGAAAAATAGGATTATGACATATTTAGAGAGAAAGTCAGAGAAGAGAATTAGATAGCAGTAAGGATGTAAGTGGATAGCACAGTGGTGTAGTGGTTAGCGCGGTTGCCACACAGCAAGAGGTTATCTGGTTTAATTCTTGGCTGGGGTGCATTATGTGTGGAGTCTGTATGTCCTTCCTGTGTTTGTGTAGGTTTCCTATGGCTGCTCCGGTTTCCTCCCACATTCCAAAGACATGCAGATGGTGGATTGGACACTCTAGATTGGCCCTAGGTGTAAGTGTGTGTGTGTGTGTGAGTGTGTGATGCACCCTCTGAGGAGGGTTGAGTCTTGGGCTAGCAACACGACCCTGTAAAACCCATACCTGCTATGAAAACAATGAGTGCTGAAGGGTGCTCATTCCTCAATGTACTAAGAAAAGCATGGAATCAAATCCTGGAAATAAGTGAAGAAGTGAGAGTAAGGAGCTATAAGGAATGAAAAGGTACTTGCTCACATTTACGGATATAGTTTATCCTGGTTTTGAGCAAGTACAGAGCCAGATTTTGGCTAGGAAGTCTTTCACACTGGTTTGGAAAAAAGGGAGGGAAGGTATTGACCTGATGGACACGCGTGAGGAGTTCTAGACCTTAGTAGCCTTGTATGAGTATAGAGATACCTAGCAGATTTGCTAGGTTTATAGACAGAAAGGAATTTTTGGTCACTAGATCACAATAACCAACTGGAAGTATAGTTGTGTTGAATGTTTGCTTTACAGACAGATGGACGCTGGATAATTTTATAGGTATTAAGAAGTTGTGTATATGTTAGTTGATGTGGCAGTCCTAACCAATTTAGACTTTTCAGTGCTATACAGTGGTGGGTTCTGAAAGGAGTATGTGCTGCAAACTTAGCAACTTTATTATAGCATTGTTCAAGTTGCTATTTTTGTGAAACCTGGAGGTCACTAAGGATGGGAACAACATAAACAAGAGCGAGGATGAGATAAGTAGTGGCAAGTGTAGTTTTAGTTGCATCAGTGAGAAAGTTTTTGGCTCTGTAAAGCATCCCTAGTTTTTGATGAGTTTTTCTTATGTAATTTTGTATATGCAGGTCGAATGTAAGATTATCATCCACTATTACCCCTAATAGTTTGCTGTGAGAAGTGACTTCAATGGTTGTATTATGAAGCGAGAGAGAGAGTTAGGGAAAAAATAGTAGTTTGATCTTTTTTTGGTTTAAGCATGAGTTGTGAGTTATGAAGCCATGTTTTAGTGGCTGCTAAAGCTTCCTGAGTAATTTTTTGGAGGTGTACCACATAGTTATCTGTACTGTATTAGGGTGGCCTGTTATGTGGAAGTATACAGATTGCTGGTGAAAATGTTAGAGGAGAGGACCAAGGATAGAGCCTTGTGATAAATGGGGGTAACTGGGAGGTTAATAGAGAGTGTACAGTGCAACTTTACTGACTGATACCTGTTGGACAGGTAGCTTTTGAACTACAGAAAGTTGGGCTGAGAGAGACCAAGTGAGGACATTTGAAGGAGAAGTTTGCTGTGACAAACTGTTGAAGGCTTTAGACAAGTCTAGAAATAAGGAAGAGACTAGTTTGCCATTATCTCTAGCTTTATTGACAGTATCTATATAGATAGAAGGGCAGTGTTAGTCCTATGGGAAGTATGGAAGCCATGTTGTGTATGGGATAGGAGTTCTTCCTGCAGGAGATAGTCTAACAAGTATTTCTGAATACATTGTTCAAATATTTTGCCGAAGTGAGATAAGATCACTATAGGTCTAAAGTTATTCAGGTCTGTTGAATTTCTTCCTTTGTGCAGAAGGATAATGTGTGACTTTTTCCCGAGAGAGAGAGAGAGAGAAAATGTGGGATCCCTGGACTTACCTATTTATAACGACTGGGACAGGATAAGCAATGCTATTGGCTGCTATTTTTATGTACTTACTTGGAAGGTCATCAGCTGAAGAAGAGGATGGTTTAAGTTTGTTTAAGAGTAGTTTTATATAGGAAGTGGGCACAGGTTTGAAGGTGAAAGTGGATGTGGTGATATGTGGCTATTGGGCAGGGTCGGGATTAGATGTTGAGGAATCCTTGGTTAATTCCTCAGGTCAATTTAAAGGTCAGTTTATAACTAAGAACAATCACTTTACAGCCAGAACAAAATAATTAACAAAGAGATGCAAGTAAAACAGGTTTTCTGTCATTTCCTGAGACTAGATACTTGGCCTATGCAGTATATACAGTATAGTCTACTGGTCAAGCAATAGGAGACAGTGGCCAGCTTAGTAAGGGGTCCTACTGTTTCACAGGGTAGGCATGTATTTAACTGATTAATACATTAATCAAATTAAAACAGCAGCATTCTTCATAATAAATATGCTTACATGAAACAATGACAAAAGTCTCACTAAACTGGTAGGTGTAGGTTGGCTGGTTAAGTGAAGAAATAGATATAAGAAGTGGTATAAGACAGGGTTGTCCAGCAAATAGTAGAATTTTATTTGCATTAATAATGAAAGCAGTTGTAAATGGAATAAATTTAACTCTGAGTATAGAAGAATATAGAACAAGAGAAGGAATTCAAGTACCAGTGATGTTTTCTTATGCAGATTATATAGTTTTAATAACTAAAAATGAAGAGTGGATGGAATCAGCTTTTAAGAAATTTAACCAAGAGATAAATGTTATTGGTCTGTATATACACAGGAATAAAAGTAAAGGTTTAGGATTAGTAAGAAAAATAGGAGGGCTTCAGTTTAATAGAGAAGAAACTGAGATTTTAGATTTAAAATTTGGTAGTGATCAATATAGATTAATACAATGGCAAAATAAGATACAAAAAATAAGAAATGTGTGTTTGTTTTGAAGAACATACAAGTTGATAAATGTGTGTTTGTTTTGAAGAACATACAAGCTGACGTAGAGGAAGAAAGTATATTTGATTAATTCTGTTTTATTAGGTAAAATAGCAAATTTAGTGAATGTGTTTATGGTTCCTGCAAAATATGAGAAAGAAGTATTATCTATTGTGTTTGCATTCTTATGGGGATCCAGATTAAATCCAGTAAAAAGAGAAGTATTATACATTAAGAAACAGGAAGGAGGATTAGGCTTGATTAATCCTATTGTTTATGCAGCATCACAGAATTTGTATAAAGTGTTAACATTCCTAAGGGAAACTAAAATGGGCTGATAGCTTTAATAATGAAAGAAAAGTATAAAGAAATTTGGGATCAGGCGAATGAACTGAAAAGAGAGGAAATGGATATATGAGTGAGGAAATGAAAGAACATCAAAACAAAATGTTGTTACGGAAAATAAGTATAAGCAATATAGAAAAGAGTAGAAGAGACTGGTACGTGAATATAATGACTATGTATTATTGTGTATATCCACGGAATATTTAGAGAAAGAAAGAATAAAAGCAATAGTGACAAAGATAGAGAGATGGAAACATATTATGGATGTACAGATTTTCTGTGGAGACTAACAATAAGGAAATTGCCTGTAAAGGCAATATATCATATAAAAGACAGAAGAATGAGTTTGTAATTACTGTAGTGAAATGGGCGTATGCAAGAACATGTTTTTTTGAACTGTGAAAGAGTAAAGAAACTATGGGAAAAGGGAGATTATAACAGGTTTTAATAAAAAAAGGATATACATATGGATGTGATAGAATGTGGATATTTTGGTGGTAAAAGGGAAATGGTGTTAACAATGCAGTTCAGAAACTGTTTCATATATTTTGGGTTGTTTGGAATGAGAGATTAAATGAGATAAAATTCAATGGAAAATTGATATTGTCTGCAATATTAAAGAAAATATGATTTTGGTTATGGAGAAAAGAGTTGGGAGAATTAAAAATGTGAATAATATAAAGTGAATGTATACACAAGTATAAATAAAAATGAGATTATGAATACACAACATGTAAGTACTTGTAAATAATGTGTATATGATGTAAATAGGGTAAATATGATATGACTTTTAATAAGAAACCCCTACTTTTTCTGAGGTGGTCTCCAGGTAGTGCCAGTGCGTTGATACGGGTGATCACTGAATCCAAGATGGCAGTAAGAGTGGTGATCAGATTGAGAAGGAGAGAATGTAAAATTAGTTCAGAAGGAAATCAATGATTCTGAGGTGAAGAACAACCTGTGGAACAGGAAACCATGCAGTAGATTGTATATTTGGTGAAAAGGAAACGAGTGGTAAAGAGAGAGAGAGACTGACAGCAATGTTACCAGAGGAAAATCTTATACAACAGCACTAGCAGGTTCAACTATAATACTAAAAGAAGATAAGAATGAGAGCTGGAGAAAAAGGCTAGAGGTGTGAGTGAAAACAAAGGATGAGCAACCAATAAACAGATAAATCGTTTTAGATGATATTGTTATGCCCTTAAGATTTAGTTTGTCTGATACTAGGGCATTCATTTACTTAGGAATGGAAACTTTCTGGAACTTTCTGGAAAGTAACGTTTGAGATATTTGCACCAGCAGAAAAAATGATGAATAAATTTAAAAAGATAAATAGTATATCTCCCTGGATTGACTTTGTTTTCTAAAGCTAAAATTTACAGTTTAAAAATATAGTTACAATTCA